>NC_063178.1:37889959-38018958 GCF_023159225.1 Perognathus longimembris pacificus
AATAGGGCAAGAGACGAGAGTTAAAAAGATTAAGAAAGGGCTGGGGATATGGCCTAGTGGCAAGAGTGCCTGCCCTGGATACACGAGGCCCTAGGTTCGATTCCCCAGCACCACATATACAGAAAATGGCCAGAAGCGGCGCTGTGGCTCAAGTGGCAGAGTGCTAGCCTTGAGCGGGAAGAAGCCAGGGACAGTGCTCAGGCCCTGAGTCCAAGGCCCAGGACTGGCCAAAAATAAAAATAAATAAATAAATAAATTAAATAAAGTGGGCAAGAGATGAGAGTGAAAAAGATTAAAATGAAATAGAGAAAAGTAAAATAAAAAAGCCATAGAAAATTAAGAGGAAAATAATATCAAAATTAAAATTAAAAATTATGGGGGCGGGGAGAATAAAACAAGTAAAATAAAAATAGAAATATATCCCGAATAAAGGAATAAAGAGAAGGAAGAAGCTAGAGAGATAAAATAAATTAAATTAAACGTGGTCGCCAGACATTTCATGACATGATGCTCTCAGAGCCTGGAGAAATAAATAGAAATAGTGAGGAAAAAAGGAAATGAGGACCACATTCAGCTGAGTTCGGGTTGTTTATTCTTCATGTTTTCCAAAGACTTCCAGAACTTTTCAACTTCTAGAAAATAAATAAAAAATACTGTCACAATATTAAAATCAATTACCAATAAATAAAAATATTATAAATGATAAACACTGTAGATGATTAATACTGTAAATCATAAGTACATAAAAAATAAGTATTATAATAAATAAGTTATAAATAAATACACACAAATATGTCAATAAAACTAAATATTATAATTGATAAATATTATAAATGGTAAACACTATAAATGATAAATACTATAAATCATCAGTAAATGATAAGTATTATAAGTTATGAATAAATAAATATGAATATAAATGAAACATGAATCAGTAAAACTAATAAGCAATAAATGATATTATAAATGATAAACACTTTAAGTGATAACTACTATAACTTACAAGTAAATAATAAATTACATAATAAATAACAAATATAAATGATAATTATAAATGATAGACACTGTAAATGATAAACACTATAAATCATAAGTAACTGATAAACGTTATAATACACATGTTATAAATGAATAAATACGAATGTAAAAGGGGTAGAAGTCAATAAAACTGTAATAAGCAAGGCTATGCCCCCGAGGAGCTCAGGGACAACAGGCCAGGCCCCTGGCGGAGTGCAGGGATGCCCGGCCACTCCCTCAAAGAGGATAGGATGAGAGGCCACGCCCCTGAGCAGCCAAGGGACTCCAGGCCATGCTGGTGAGGGGCCAGGGTACACCAGGCCACGCCCCTGAACTAAAGGCCATGCCCTCAACGAGTGCAGGGAGGCCAGGCCATGCTCTTTAGGATCACAGGATGCCAAGCCATGTCCATGGAGGACAGGCCTTGCCCCCAACTAGCATTGGGACACCAGCTCACACCCCACCCACAGAATCATCATTTCTGCCAGGGCACACGCCAACTGACACCCCTTCTGCCACCCAAGCCACGGCCCCAAGGCCTCACCTCTTACCAAGCCAAGCCCTCTCCACCCACTTCCTACCAGACCATGACTCTTAGGCCTCAGGCAGGCCAGGCCACTCATGACCCAAGGACAGTCCAGCTCCATGGCCACTCCCACGGGGATACCACACCAGACAGACCACGCCCCCAACATCTCTATTTCTGTTAAGCCCCGCCCATCACGTCACAATGATGTTCCCTGGCCCCCACCCAGAGGAGCTAATGCCCACTGAGCTGTTCCCGCCAAGTCAGGAGTGCCCTAGGACTCCGCCCATAGCCTCACTTCCCCTAGGCCCCGTCCCCAAGTCGCTAATGCACACCTGGCCCTGACTGCCAGGTCAGGATGTCCCTTGGGGCCAGGCCCCAAGCCTCACTTCCCGTTAGCCCCGCCCCTGAGTCTCTAATGCCCACCTGGCCCTGCCCACCACATCACAATGATATCCCACCCGGCCCCACCCCCATACCAATGCATGGATCCTACACCACACCCCCAAGCACCTCGCTGCCCCCTAGGCCCCACCCACCGAAGCCCTCACATCCTCCAGGCCCTGATCCCCCAATATTGACTGTACCACCTAATGCCTGCCTGCATGCCTGCCTGCCACTATCACCCATCTTTCTAAAATCCCAGGCTACAATAAACACTAAAAATTTACAAGAAAAAAAAAAACAAAAAAAAAACATAACTACTATTTTGTCATAACTGACATTATTTGTTCAACCAATCTGAGTAGCCTTAAGCTCAATATATGGAGATTGTATCCTGGGTTATCTGAGCGGTGGATGATCATGAGAGGATGTTGACTGTACCTCCTAATGCCTGCTTGCCTGCCTGCCTGTCTGCCTGTTTAAAATGATCACCCATCTCTCAGAAATCCCAGGCTACAATAAACAGAAAAAATTACAACAAATCAGAGCTACTATTATGTCATAATTGACGTTATTTTCTCAACCAATTTGACATCCTTTAAGCACAATGTATAAAGGAATGTATTTAAAATCCTTCTCTTCCCAAATGTGTTGAGGCAGTCCAGGACATTCTGTTTTGTGAAGCCTGGGATTTCACAGAGAATGGTGATTATGACAGGATGTTGACTGTAACTCCTAATGCCTGCCTCTCTGCCTGCCTGCCTGCCTGCTATGATCACCCATCTCTCAGTAATCCCAGGCTACAATAAACAGAAAAATTTTACAAAAACCTAGCTACTATTATGTCATAATAGACATTATTTGCTCAACCAATCTGACTGCTCCTAAACAAAATGTATAAGGGATTTGGGGGCATGCTCTATACCTTATTAAATATGCTTGCCTTGGCTGCGAATGTGGCCCAGAAGAAAAGTGCTCGCCTTGTACACATGAAGCCCTGAGTTTGATTCCTCACCACCACATATATATAAAAAAGCTGGAAGTAGTGCTGTGGCTCAAGAGGTAGAGTGCTAGCCTTGATCAAAAAGAAGCCAGGGACAGTGCTCACCCCGACTCCACACCCCAGGACAGGCAACAAAAACAAGAACAATGAAACAAAAATGCTTGCCTTCCCTGATGTGTTCCGAAAGTGCACGAAGTTTGGTTTATTGTAGCCTGCGTTTTCTGAGAGAAGGGTGATCATGACAGGATGTTGACTGTATCTCCTAATGCCTGGATCCTGCCTGACTATCTGCCTGCCTGCCTGTCTTCCATGGTCACCAATCTCTCAGAAATCTCAATAAATCTACAATAAACAGAAAAATTTACAACAAATCATGGCTACTATCATGTCATAAATGACCTTATTTGCCCAACCAATCTGACTGGCTTTAAGCACAATGTATAAAGGATTTGGGGGCATGGTTTTTTACATTACTAAAAATGCTTCCTTTCCCATATGTGTTGAAACAGAGCACAACGTTCTCTTAATTGTGGCCTAAGATTACTGAGCATAGGGTGATCATGACAGGAAGTTGACTGTACCTCCAAATGCCTGCCTGCCTGCCATGATCACCCATCTCTCAGAAATCCTAGGATACAATAAACATAAAAAAAATCACAAAAAATCATAGCTGATACTACATCATAACTTACATTATTTGCTCAACCGATCTGACTGCCATTAAGCACAATGTATAAAGGATTTGGGGGTATGTTGTTTACATTATTAAAAATGCTTCCTTCCTAGATGTGTTATGACAGTGCTCCAAGATCTGTTTATTGTAGTCTGGGATTTCTGAGAGAACGGTGATCATGACAGGATTTTGACTGTAACTCCTAATGCCTCCCTGCCTGCCTGCTTGTCTGCGTGCCTACCTGCCTTCCTCTCACCTTTCCTGCCATGACCGACCATGTCTCTGAAATCCCAGGCTACAAAAAACAGAAAAATTTTACAAGAGGACATAGTACTATGTCATAATTAAATTATTTTCTCAACAAATATTACTGCCCTCAAAAACAATGTATAAAGATTTGGGGGCATGTTGTATACATTATTAAAAATGCATACCTTCCCAGATGTGTTGAGACATTTCACGAAATTCTGTTTATTGAAACCTGGGATTTCTGAGAGAAGGGTGATAATGGCAAGGCATTGACTGTGTCTCCTAATACTTCCGTCCTGTCTGTGTAAATATTTCGGGCATGTTGTATACATTATAAAAATGCCTGCCTTCCCAGATGTGTTGAGACAGTGCACGAAGTTCTGTTTATTGAAGCCTGGGACTTCTGAGAGAGGGGTGATCATGGCAAGATGTTGACTGTATTTCCTAATATCTCCATCCTTTCTGCATGCCTGGCTTCCTCCCTGGCTCCTTGACAGCCTGCCTGACATGATACCCCATCTATCAGAAATCCCTGGCTTCAATAAACAGAAAAAATTTCCAACAAGACATAGCTACTATTATGTCATAATTGACATTATTAGTCAATCAATATCACTGTCCTTAAGCACAATATACAAACAATTTGGGCTAATGTTGTATACATTATTAAAAGTGCTTTCCTTCCCAGCTGTGTTATGACAGTTCTCGAAGATCTTTTTATTGTAGTCTGGGATTTCTAGGAGAAGGTTGATCATGACAGGATGTTGACTGTACCTCCTAATTTTTGCCTTCCTGCCTGCCTTCCTGCCTGTCTGCATGCCTGCCTGCTTTTGTGTCTGCCTGCCTGCCTGCTATGATCTCCCATCTCTGAGAAATCACAGGTATTTTAAACTGAAAAAAATTACAACACAACATAGCTAATATTATGTCATAATTGACATTGTTTGCTCATCCAATCTGACTGATCTTAAGCACAATGTATAAAGGTTTTGTGCGCATGTTGTATACATTATTAAAAAAAAAAAGCTTCCCTTCCCAGATGTGTTGAGAGAGTGCATGACGTTGTGTTTATTGTAGCCTGGGATTTCTAAGAGAAGGGATATCATGACTGATTGCTGACAGTACCTCCTAATGCCTGCATGCCTGCTTGCCTGACTTCAGGCCTACCTGCATGCCTTCCTGCCTGCCTGCCTGCTCGCCTGTGTGCCTTCCTGCCTGCCATGATCACTGATCTCTCAGAAATCCTAGGCTACAATAAACACAAAAATATTTACAGAAAAACATAGCTATAATTATGTCTTAATTGACATTATTTGCTCAACAATCTGAATGGCCATGTGCACTATATATAAAGGATTTGGGGGAATGTTGTATACATTATTAAAATTCTTGCCTTCCCAGCTGTTTTGGTTCAGTCCACGAAGTTCTGTTCATTGTAGCCTGGGATTTCTGAATGAGGCTTGATCGTGACAGGATGATGACTTCAATTCCTAATTCCTGCCTGCCTGCCTGAGGGCCTGCAATGATCACTCATCTCTCAGAAATCCCAGGCTCAATATACAGAAAAAAATTACAAAAATAACTTAGCTATTATTATGTCATAATTGACATTAATTTCTCAACCAATCTGACTTCCCTGAAGCACAATGTATAAAGGATGTGAGGGCATGTTGTATACATTATTAAAAATTCATGCCTTCTGAGATGTGTTGAAACAGTCCATGAAGTTCTCTTTATTGTAGCCTTTGATTTCTGAGAGAAGGGTGATCATGACAGGATGTTGACTGTTACTCCTAATGCCTGTCTGCCTGCCTGACTGCCTGCCTCCCATCTTGTCTGCCATGATCAACCATCTCTCAGAAAGACCAGGCTACAACAAACAGAAAATCTTTACAACAGTAATAGTTAGTAAAATGACATCATTTACATCATTTACTCAACCAATATGACTGTCCTTAAACACAATATACAAAGGATTTGGGGGCATGTTGTATACATTATTAAAAATGCTTGACTTCACACATGTGTTGAGACAGTGCACAAAGTTCTGTTTATTGAGGCCTGAGATATCTGAGAGAAGGGTGATCATGACAAGATGTTGACTGTATTTCCTAGTGCTTCCCTCCGCTCTGCATGCCTGGCTGCCTGACTGGCTCCCTGCCAGCCAGCCTGCCTGCCTGCCTGCCATCATCACACATCTCTCAGAAATCCCTGGCTACAATAAACAGAAAAAAATTCCAACAAAACATAGCTATGATTATGTCATATTTGACATTATTAGGCAACCAATTTGACTGCCCTTAAGCACAATACATAAAGGATTTGGGGGCATGTTGTATACATTCCCTTCCCAGATGTGTTGAGACAGTGCATGAAGTTCCCTTAATTGTAGCTTGGGATTACTGAGAAAAGTGTGGTCATGACAGCATGTTGACTGTACCTCTTAACTGCCGGCCTGTCTGCCTGCCTGCCAGACTGCCTGCCTCCCTGCCAGCCTGCCTCCCATGATCACCATCTCTCATAAATCCCAGGATGCAATAAACAGAAAATAATTACAAAAAAAACACAGCTACTATTATGTAATAACTGACATTATTAGCTCCAACAGTCTAACTGCCCTTAAGCAGAATGTATGAAGGATTTGAGGGTACGTTTTACACATTATTAAAAATGCTTGCCTTCCCAGATGTGTTTAGGCAGTGCAGGAAGTTATGTTTATTGTAGCCTGGTATTTCAGAGAGAAGGGTGATCATGACAGGATGTTGACTGGCCCACCTAATGCCTGCCTCCCTGCCTGCCTGCCCACCTGCCTGCCTGCATGCCTGTCTGCCTGACATGGTCACCCATTTCTCAGAAGTCCCAGGCTAAAATAGAGGAAAAAAATTATAACAGAACATAGCTACTATTATATCATAATTGACATTCTTTGCTCAATCATTCTGACTTCCCTTAAGCACAAGGTATAAAGGATTTGGGGACATGTACACATTACTGAAAATGAAGGCCTTCCTGGATGTGTTCAAACAGTGGACATAGTACTGTTTATTGTAGCCTTGGATTTCTGAGAGGATGATAATGACAGGATGTTGACTGTATGTCCAAATGCCTGTCTTCCTGCCTGCCTGCCTGCCTGCCTTCCTGCCTACCTGCCTGCCATGCTCACCCATCTCTCAGAAATCCCAGGCTACAATAAACAGAAAAAAATTAACAAAATCACAGATACTATTATGTCATAATTGACCTTATTTGCACGACCATTCTGACTGGCCATAAGGAAAATATATAAAGGTTTTGGCTGAATGTTCTATACATCAATAAAAATGCTTGCTTTGCCAGATGTGTTGAGATGGTGCACGAAGTTCTTTATATTGTACCCTGGAATTTCTGAGAGAAATTTTAACATGACTTGATGTTGACTGTACCTCCTAATGCCTTCTTGGCTGCTTGCTTGCCTTCTGGCCTGCCTGCCTGACTTTTTGCCTCCCTACCTGTCGGCCTTTATGCCTGCCTGCCATTATCACCCATATCTCAGTAATGGCAGGCTACAATAAATAGAAAAAAATTACAAAAAACACGTGGCTGCTATTATGTCACAATTGACATTATTTGCTAAACCAAACTGACTGCCCTTAAGCAAAATACATAATGGACTTTGGGGCATGTTGTATACATTATTAAAAATGCTTCCTTCCCAGATATGTTGAGACAATACATGAAGTTCTGTTTATTGTAGCCTGGGATTTCTGAGAAAAGGGTGATCATGACAGGATGTTGACTGTACCTCCTAATGCCTGCCTGCTTGCATCCCTGCCTGCCTGACTGCCTGTCTCCCTGTCTGCCTGCCTGCCATGATCACGCGTCTCTCAGAAATCACAGGCTACAAAAAACAGAAAAAAAATTACAACAAAACATAGCTGCTCTTATGTCATAATAGACATTATTTGCTCTACCAATCTGATTTCCATTAAGCGGAATGTGTAAAGGATTTGGGGGGCATGTATATAATATTAAACATGCTTGCATTCCCAGATGTTTTGAGACAGTGCATGAAGTTCTGTTTATTGTAGCCGGGGATTCCTGAGAGAAGGGGGATCATTAGAAGATGTTGACTGTACCTCCTAATGCCTGCCTTCTTGCCTGACTGCCTACTGCCTGCCTGCCCTTATCATCCATCTCTAAGAAATCCCAGACTACAATAAACAAAAAATTTACAACAAAACATAGCTACTATTAAGTCATAATTGACTTTTTTGGCTCAGCGAATCTTACTGCCCTTAAACACAATATATAAAGGATTTGGGAGCATGATGTATACATTATTAAGAATGCTTGCCTTGGCAGATGTATTGAGACCGTGCCCAAAGTTCTGTTTATTGTACCCTGGGATTTCTGAGAGAATGGTGATCATGACAATGTTGACTGTAACTCCTGCCTGTCTGCCTGCTTGCCTGCCATGATAACCCACCTCTCAGTTATCTCAGGCTACAATAAACGCAAAAATTTTACCAAAAAAATAGCTAATATTAGGTTATAATTGACAATATGCTCAACCAAACTGATTGCCCTTAAGAATAATATATAAAGAATATGTGGGCTTGTTGTATACATTATTAAAAATGCTTGCCTTTCCAGATGTGTAGAGACAGTGCACGAAATTCTCTTTATTGTAGCCTGGGATTTCTGAGATAAGGGGGATCATTTCAGGATGTTGACTGTACCTTCTAATGCATGCCTGCCTGAATGCACACCTGCCTGCATGCGTCCCTTTGCCTGCCTGCTATGATCACCCATCGCTCAGCAATCCCAGGCTACAGAAAACAGCAAAAATTTACAACAAAACATAGCTACTCTTATGTCATAATTGACATTTGCTCAACCAATCTGACTGCCCTTAAGCACAATGTAGAACAGATTTGGGAGCATGTTGTATAGAATATTAAAAGTGCTTGCCTTCCCAGATGTGTTGAGACCATGCATGAAGTTCTGTTTATTGTACCCTGGGATTTCTGAGAAAAGGGTGATCATGACAGAATGTTGACTGTACCTTCTAATGCCTGTCTGCCTGCTAGCCTTCCTGCCTGCCTGCCTTCCATGTTCACCCATCTCTGAAAAACACCAGGGTACCATAAACAGAAATTATTACAACAAATCATAGCTAATATTATGTCATACTCGACATTATTTGCTCAACCAATCTGACTGTACTTAAGCACAATGTATCAAGGATTGGGGAGCATGTTGTATGCATTATTAAAAATGTTTGCGTTCCCAGATGTGTTCAGACACTTCATGAAGTCCTGTTTATTGGAGCCTGGGATTTCTGACATAAGGGTGATCATGACAGCATCTTTACTGTACTTCATAAAGCGTGCCAGCCTGTGTGACTGTCATTTTCACAATTTTCTCAGAAATCCCAGGCTATATTAAACTCAAAAAATTTACAGCAAAACATACCCTCTATTATATCTTTATGGACACTATTTGCTCAACCATCCAGGTACACTTAAGCATAATATATGAAGGATTTGGGGCATGTTGTATACATCATTCAAAATGCTTGCCTTCCCAGAGGTGTTGAGACAGTACACAAATTCTGTTTATTTTGTACTGAGATTTCTGATAGAAGGGAGATCATGACAGCATGTACTGTACCTTGAAATGCCTACCTGTCTGCCTGCTTGCCTGCCTGTCTGTGTGTGACAGTGCACAAAGATCTGTTTATTTTACCCTGGATTTCTGAGAGAAGAGTGAACATGACAGGTTTTCAACTGTACCTCCTAATGCCTGCCTGAACACCAGCCTGCCTGTTTTGCCCGCCTGTCATGATCACCTTTCACTGAGAAATCCCAGGAGACAATAAACAGAAAAAATTTACAACAAAACATAGCTACTATTATGTCATAATGGACATTATTTTGTCAACCTATTTCTCTACACCTACGCATAATATATAAAGGATTTGGGGCCATGTTGCAAACATTATTAAGATGTATTTCTTCCTAGATGTGTTGAGACAGTTCACCAAGTCCTGTTTACTGTAGGCTGGGATTTCTGACAGATGGGTGCTCATGACAGGATGTTGATTGCCTCTCCTAATGTCTGCCTTCCTCCATCCTGCATGCCTGTCTGCAAGCCTGTCATGATCACCCTTCTTTGAGAAATCCCAAACAACAATAAACAGAAAAAATTTACAACAAAACATAGCTACAATTATGTCATTATTGACATTATTTGCTAAACAAATCTGGCTTCCCTTAAGCACAATCTATAGAGGATTTGGGGGCATTCTGTACACATTATTAAAAATGCTTGCCTTTGGAGATGTTCTGAGACCGTGCAGGATGTCCTGTTTATTGTAGCCTGATATTTCAAAGAGAAGGGTGATTATGAGAGGGTGTTAACTGTAACTCCTACTGACTGCCTGCCTTCCTACATTCCTGCTTTTGTTCATCACGATCACCCTTTTCTGAGAAATCCCAGGATACAATAAATTTAAAACAAAACATAGCTCATCTTATATCATTATGGACAATATTTTTTTAACCAATCTGGCTACACTTAAGCATAATAAAGGATTTGGGGGCATGTTGTATACATCATTAAAAATTCTTGCTTTCCCAGCTGTGTTGATACAGTGCCAAAGGTCTCTCTGTTGTAGACTGTGATTTCTTATGGAGGGGTGATCTTGACAGAATGTTGAGTATACCTCCTAATGCCTGCCTGCCTGCTTTTCATGTTCACCCATCTCTGAGTAATCCCAGGATACCATAAACAAAAATTGTTGCAAGTCATAGCTACTATTATGTCATAATTGACATTATTTTGTCAACCAATATGACTGCCCCTAAGCACAATGCATAAAGTATTTGGGGGCATGCTGCATATATTATTAAAAATGCTTGCCTTCCCAGATATGTTGACAGAGTACATGAAGTCCTGTTTATTGTAGCCTGGAATTTCTGAGGGACAGGTGATCCTGACAGAATGTTTTCTGCACCTCCCTATGTCTGTTGCCTTCCTGCCTGCCTCCTGCCTGTCTGCCTGCCTGTCATGATCACCCTTCTCTGGGAAATAGCAGGCTACAAATAACAGAAAAAATTACAACAAAACATAGCTATTATAATGTCATAATTGACATTATTTGCTCAATCAATCTATCTGCAGTTAAGCATAATGTACAAAGGATTTGGGGGGCACATTGTATACATCCTTAAAAATGCTTGCATACCACCTTTTCTCAGATGGTATAGGCAGCTAGAGGCACCATTCAGCTTACCTTTCAGCTTAGAAAGTAAGCTCCATGTCAGCTTTCCTTTCCCTAGAATCCAAGCTGCAGTATACCCTAGCATTTGCCACAGGCCCTGACTGGGTTGGGCTGGGCTGAGGCCTCTGCTGGGTGTGCTGGCCACATGCAGTGTGAACTTCCAGCATGACTTGCTCCTGCAGCATTCATGTGCACACATCTCTAATTTTCTACACCCCATTGAGAGAAAGTTTCTGAGTTCTGCACTCCTTCCTGGAATAGCTGTGTTCCTATTTGGTGGGCATTGCTTTGGGGCCTTCACACAGTAGCAGAGTCTGTGAAGAACCGTGACTATCTTGTCAGGCACCCTAGTTCAACCCTGTCTAGTACTCCACCTGGAGGCTGTGGTTGTGCCTGCCCAGAGGGAAGGACATTGTCTTCTGACTGACAACCCTCTACCCTACTCAACCAATCAAAGGAAAAATTGCCCCAGATTCTGCTAGAACTGTAGCTGGACAAAATGCAGAAGGCAATGGCAGGTAATCTAGCACTTCAGACTCTCCTCACATGTGTCTGGGTGCCATCATCTTCCCACTGAAATTCTGAGGACCAGATGAAGCTGCTAAGTTGTGCCAGTATGCTGGATCTCCTTCGTGGAGGGAGAGGGCTGGGGAGCATGTTCTTCAGGAGTTGGGCATGTGGTACCATCCAAGGCATTGTTCTCAACTCCACACATCCAGCACTCTGTTTTAAATTTTGTCTGATGACCAGGAAGGTGCCCATGGCTTCGTTGAATGCTCTGTCCTGTATTGCCTCTTGAGTCTCAGCTGCATTGTACCCCACGTCACACATGACTGCACAATAGTGGGGTCCAGCTTGCTGGGTAGTGGCTCAGCAGGACCCAGGCCACACACCTTATCAACACTCAGCCATGGATGCTCAAGTGACTGGAGTCCACAGTCAGCAGTTGGGAAAGTAGGTCATGTCCCTTTGCATTTAGGTATAGTGGACCTGGATGTCAGTAAACTTCCTCCCCTCAAATGGGAATTTTTCCATTGACATCATATACAAAATAATGCCTAAGTTCCAAATGTCCATCTTGTAGGCATCATACATTTTGTGTAGGAACATTTCTGGGGGTCAGAATTTCAAGGCTCCACAAACTCCCTTTATCAACTGCCCTAGGGTCTTCCTGACACTCAGCACAAAATCACTGACCTTGCAATTGTTTTTAGCATACAACAGGATGTTGGCTGGAGTTCTCAGTGTGCAATTCCATTCTCATGAATGTGCACAGCACTCATGATCTGTTTGAACAGCCTCCTTGTTTCATGCTGGAATATGGGGCTGCAGCAGGATTTTCAGATCCAACCCATGATGTGTCTCCACATGGCCAGATCCATGACAAGTTATAGACAGTTTTTATCCTCCACCACCTCGAAAATCGAATGATGTGTGGGTGATATATGCTCTTGACAATGCCCACCTCGTTTTCTATGGCCTGGAACTCCAGGTCTTTCTAATGGAGAACTTTCCCGGCCAGCCTTGTTTCTGTGAGGGGATGATGGGAAACCTTCGCATATCCAAAGCTACCATGGCCCGAGGGTCTCCTTCAATTGATACTGATAATGATGGTGATCTCCTCTTCCTCTTCCGAGGAAGAATTAAAGGAAACTTTGTGGTATTTTGACATCTTCCCACTGGAATGGCAAGTAGTCAATCTTATAATTATCTCGAATGTTCTAAATGAAGATGACACATAAGAAATCTTCACCAAAATGAGATAAACAACAACAACAACAAAACACAAATGAGTAAATGAAAACACCGGGATAATGAATAGAAATACCCAAACCCAAACACCAAGACAGATCCCTCCCCCCCCACACACAAATAAATTATTAGAGTCCTTTGAAGTTAGTCCAGCAGGTCACCAAGAAAACTCCCCATGCTGTAACTGACAAATGTGAAGAGCAGCTTCTTATATACCCTACTGGGGATGCCTCACAATGCCTGATGACATCACAGAGCAAATGGACCAATCACAAGTGGGACAAGTTACATCAGTGAGAATGGACCAATCAGGGCTCAGCATGCACCCACTCATAGGTATGTTCTTGAGCCTGGAGGACTGTTGCCAAGGAAGCCAGTACAAGGGACGATGCTTCTGCTCCCCTGGAAGCCATGTGGGAACCAGAAGAAGAGGACACTGGCCAGTGGCCCCTGAACTTTGTGGGATGGGGGTAGGAGAGCAGGGTACCTTAGGTTTTTCCCTGGGGGAACATCACCCAGTGTATTCAGTCCTTGTACAGAAATTACACCACTTTTCTTGTCCCATAGTATTATCTATATCTAATTACAAAGGAGCCCAAGAGATGGAGACTTTGCAACGTTTTCATAATACCCTGAGGGGCAGAAGCCTCTCTCCAGGTTGGCGTGATTGCCACGCCCCACTGCAGAAGAAAGAGATACTGCCCCACGTTGGGGGAACTAGAACCTCCACCCCCCCTACATCCGGTGCAGGGAAATAAAAAATGGGGAGTACTTCCGGAGGAGAGGAGAAGATAAGAGCAGGAGGAGTGAAGCTGAGCAGAGAGGAACCAGACTGTCCGGAGGATCAGGGCAGAGAGGAGAACCTAGCCAGTTTGAGGAGAGGAGTAGAGCGGTGAGCCATACCAGGCTGGCCAGAGGAGCGGGACAGAGCCAAACCAGAGCCAGCTAGAGGAGTGGGGTGAGCTGAACTGGAGCTGGCCAGAGGAGTGTGGCAGAGCCTAACCGGAGCCGGCCAGAGGAATAGCAGTGAGCCAAACCAAGCTGGCCAGAGGAAGGGGTGGAGCCCAACCAGAGCCTTAGGCCTGAGGAGGAGTCTGAGGCCTGAGGCCTGAGGCCTGACGGAGGAGTCCAGAGGCTGATGCTGGCAGAGAAGCCTAAAGCCTGTGGGGAGGTTTGAGGCTTAAAGTTTGAAGAGAGGCGAGGCCTACAGGAAGGATGCTTGCTCCTCTGGAGGACTGGAGATTTGGACATTTGGAGGCTGGGAGGCTGAGGTGGTTAGAAATTAAGGTGGAGGTTTGGAGTTCAGGTTAAGACAGGTCTCAGGTCTGGGTTCTGGGTAACTAATCCAGGACAAGGTAGTTGCAGGCAAGCATTAGGATGTGGAGGGTGGCTCTGGTTCAGGGTTTTAGATTGTAAATAAAATACCTTTGTAAATAAAACCCTTTCCCACCTTAAATGTGCCTCCGTGGATTATTCTCACTGTTGGAATACAACAGTTTGACTCAAATATTCTGTATCTACTTGAGAAGAGAGAATAGACATACAAGATTAAGTCATAGTTTTGTCCACATCTGCCATTCTAGATTGTGTCTCCTGTTTGTACCATTTTCTATGCTTCTTTGTCCTGCTTTTGTTTTTGAGTAGTTTAATCATTTTTTCTTTTTTTAAAATTTAATTTTATTGTCAAGGTGACATATAGAGGGATTAGTTACACATGTAAAGTAGTGAGTACATTAGTTGTCATACTTTTTACCACCTCCCACATTCTTCTCCCATCTTCACTCCTCTAAAATTCCCCCTTGCATGAGTTGTACAGTTAATTTCCTACATATTTTCTTGTGAGTATCACTGTTACATTGGTTTGCTCTTTATCTTTTGTCTTGTTAGGGCTGACCTGAAAACTGGAGTAACTAAATATAAGTTTTACTGTTAAAATTATAACAGCTTCTAAACTCTGGTGATGACTCCATGATAGAAAGTTGTGCCCCCACCCGTGAGACTAGTTTCTTATAGTTTGGCATTTAAAAATGTAGGGAGCACTTGTTCACCTCTATACCTGGGTAACAACCATGGTAACAAACAGTAAAAAATGATCATAGTCATAGACTATAGAAGTAACCATAATAGTAGTAGAAATGCCACCATAACAGTTGGGTTGTTATACTTTTGTTTGAGTACTGGATTGTTTTAGCCCGCTCAAGCTTGCTTAGTGGTAATGGGAAAACATGGTCACAATTGTTAAAATGAAGTTGGTACTAGGTCAGCCTGACCACAACATTCTGCTTCTATAAACAGCTTGCTTAACCCATTTGTGACTTGCTCTACCCCCTGCACTAACCCCTTGCATCAGTGCTATGTGACCACCTGTTGTCAATTCCTGGTATCAAGGCCAGTTCCCAATATCAAAGCCAAAATAGATAACTGAAAGGGTAGATAGCCAATAAAAATAGGACAAGACTTGCTAAACACCATCCAATGAAGTATCTTTCAAGTTGGAAATACCCTGCCCCTGTTGTAATCACAATAAAAACCCTGCCTATCTGAGGGTTGGGGCTCTCCATCCAGTTCCACTGTGTCAGTGATGGTTGGGAGTTCAGGCTCAAGCTTGCAATAAAGACTCTGGTGCGTTTGCATCAGTATTGGCACCTTGGTGGTCTTTGGGGACCAAAAATCTAGGCATAATAGTCTCACCATTTTGATGTTTCCCCTTCCCTTCCCTAATTCAGATAAACATATATACAATAACCAAGGGACCAAAATCAAATACAGTGACAACATGGACCTGAAGCTTATTCTACTTGAGAGGTCTTTTTTGTTGTTGCTCTTGAACTCTGGGTCTCTTTGCTCTCCCTGAGCTGATCTTCAGCTCAAGGCAAGCTCTCTACCACTTGAGCCACAGCACCACTTCTGGTTTTCTAGTAGTGTGAGCCACGGTGCCCACTTTAAGAGGATTTTTTTTTGTTTTGATTTTAAGGAAAATAAATAACAGGTGGGGCAGTGGTGGTTCATACCTGCAATTCTAGCTACTCAGAAGGCTGAGATCTGAGAATCTCATTTAAAGCCAGCATGGGCAGGAAAGTCCATGAGACATTCCTCAGCAACTACCAGAAAACTGCAAGTGGCCCTTCAGCCTCAATTATGATAGAACCACCCGTAAGCATATATGCTGATGGACAGTGCCCAGGCCTTGTGTTCCACCCTAGGTCTGACAACAGCACAGTATTAAACATGAGCTTGGCATAATAATGCCATAGTCAAACACAGAAGGCAGAAGAAGATTGAGGCAGTAGGTTTTGGGGGGTTAAGGCCAGTTTGGCCTGCATGATGATTTCCAGTCCAACTTACCATAGCAAGACTTAATTCCAACAACCATACCAGAAAGTTCACTCACAAAACAGTCTCAGAGAGCTGTACTTCCATAAAACCTATTTAATTTTGTCCATTATTGTGACCTACTACTTTATTTTTTTCTTTTATTTATTGTCAAATTGATATACAGAGAGGTTACAGTTTCATACGTTAGGCCTGTGGTAATTTCTTGTAGTGTTTGTTACCTACTACTTTACTCTTCCTCCTTTAAAAAGTCTCCACAATTAGTTGATGTCATTTATCATTGGTGGTTTATGCATGAGGGTTATTTACACATCTGAACTTATACTTTTCCCTTGTATCACTGGTTCTTCTAATTCTCCCCTCTCTTTTTTCCTCTATTTAACCCTACCTCTTCTTTACCACCTCCTCCCTTTCTCTTCTTTTCCTTTGATACATTTTTCCTCCCTTTGTCTCTATTTTCCTTATTTTTTGATATAGAAGAGGATTATATTGCCAACTTGGGCTGGATTCATGATCTTCCTGCCTCCATGTTCTGAATGGCAGGAGTACAGGAGTACATGGCTGTGGGCATTGCCAGCCAGTGCCAGGCATACCCAACACTGTCAAAGACCAGGTATCTTGAGCACAGACACATTCAGGCACTGGATATGACAGAGCATAAATGGGGTGTAGATTATCCCTTCAATTCAGGACTGCAAGTCATTAGCTAAGCAGGTCCCTTCAACAGAAAGCACTTTAAAAGGAAGTCCCAGATCAAAACTGCACCAATTCTGACAATCACCTGCCTCATTTTTCAGATGTGGGTAGATCTGATAATTGTGTATAATGAGTAGAAATGGACAGAAATGATAAAGTACCACTGTTGATATTAAGTTATAAATTGCTGTTGCTCTCACTGTGACATCTCTCTATATCTCTATCTCTCTTTCACTCTTTGATCCTTGTGAAACAATTGCATGTGTGAGTAGTCTATGTAGAAATCCCCATGACAAGAAGCTGCAGGTTCCAGATGACGGCTGGAGGACAAGAACTGTGAAGGAGTCAAGCCTGGAGATGACCATGGCCCTAGTGGAAATTTTCACAGTTGTCTCCTGAGCTCTTCACTCACAACCCCCCCGTGAAGGTTCTCCTGGTTTTCTAGCCCCTAGAAACGGAGTGAGAATATATGCTTGATGTTCAACAATATCTGCTACACAGGCAAGCCATTGAAATGGTGAGAAATATAAAAAAGAGGTCATGTGATCCCTCTCTCTACATCAAAGAGTCATGCCTACAGTTCATTTGTAGCCTATAGATTATTAACTTCACTGTGTAGTTCCCAAGTATGTGCAGCCATGTTACTGAACTTACTTTCACCACAGTTTATACATAGGTGTATACAATATGTATTTTATAAATTGTCAGTTTTGATGAGCCAGGTTAGGTTCAAGAATATTCATCTGAAAAAAGGCTTCAACAGTCCTTGCGGGCAATGACTATAGCTAATACATTATATGAGGAACACTTGATTTTTAAAAAATCAAGTGGGTGTCCCAGAATTGTGAGAGGCTGATGAAATCCCCTCAGTCAGGGCTAAGATGCCTTATGCTGAATTGTGTAGTTCTCAAAGGAGAATCTGGACCCTGTAGCTCTTGGTATTAACCTGGGCAATTCTGCCATCTAGCGGACTTTGATTCAACTTCAATTCAAAGCCTTTTGTAATTCAGTGAATCCTATTTAAAATGACAGGGGAAACCATGAGGTGAGCGCTCTTGTCTATAATCCCAGCTACTCAGGAGTCTGAGATCTGAAGACTGTGGTTCACAGCCAACCCTACCTCCAATGCACTATGAGAAAACGGGAAGTTGAGCTATGGCTCAAAGTGGTAGACAGCTAGCCCCATGACAACAAAATAAAATGGCCATGATTAGATAATTGATTAAAACATACAATAGAGAAATACACTCCAGGTCAGAGTGATAGTCCCATTGACATTCAAGTTGTCAAATATCACAGAGGACTGAGGAAGCTTTTATAAGTTTAAACTCATAGGCTGTTAGTACTAAACACAACATGAGGTGAATCCTTCCAACTTCTTTTTTCTTTTTGCAGCTCCCGGCTGTCAGCACTGCCTTCAGGGGCTTCTGGATTTGATGACTTTAACTCAGATCACCTGAGTGACCTTCTCTCATGGAGTCAAGCAGTATATTGCCTTTCATAACAAAAAAGATAAAAGGAACATAATTCCAATTTGTGCATATATCCTCTATTTAACCATTTGAGACTAGAAGGAAGATGGACAGTTACCCATCAATTATCTGAGGACCAGATACTTCCTCCCAATCCTCCATCCATCAGTATTTTTCTTAGAGCCATCTGTGTGCCTGCCTTCAGTGATTTGTGAAACACAGAGCCTTGGAAGAATGCATTGTGGAGTGCTACTGTAATTCCACTGACTTCTATGCTGCTATAATTCTAATTTAACTTCCATGTTCAGAGCACAGATTTGAAAATGCAGCTTTTATCTCTTAGGGAATCTAGGATAGAGATACAACAAAGGCTTCTGTAGCTAAAGTCTTCCTTTTTCTCTGTTTGTTTTTTTTTTTCCTTCCTACTTTACCCTTTTTTCCTCTGGGAAGAAAGTTTTCTTTTTCTTTCTTTTTAATGTGACTGTCCTGTACATATGGACTGTACTGTTAGCATGGGGTTGTAGGCATTCTCATGTGCGCCTCCCAATGATTTAACATAAAAGCTAAGCTTATGCTGTGGGAAGGGTAATGTGAAAACTTGAAATGGGCCAAATTTTCAAAAAGAACAAAAGGAACAATGTGAAAGGGAAGTCACAGTTTTGTGTGTTCTGCAGCAGAGTGAAGATAACGTTTTATGCCTTTCCAGATTAAAATGAGAAGCAGAGGTATAAGGAGCGGTAAATTATGGGGCAACACCCCATTACCACCTCTGAATGACACTCCTCCACCTTCCCTTTCTGACTTGAAACATTGAAACAAGCCTGCCAAGCCACATACAAATCCACATATTGTCTCTCCCCTACTCTCCACCCCACAATTCTAGGGTTTAAACTTATGGCCTCACAAATGCTTATCTGTTTTGCTCACTTGAGTCATGCCTCCATTCTAGCTTTTTTGCTGGTCAGTTTGGAAATGGAGTTTCTTAGACTAATCTTCCCAGGATGGCTTTAAGACACTGTCAATTGGATCTGAACCTCATGAGTAGCTATGATTACAGGGATGAGCCATCAGCACCAGGATCACCCATTACTTTTACAAGATCCATTATGAGGAGGACCGGAGATCAAATGAACTGCATAGATCATAGAGACAGAAGGCTGGTCATCCTGACACTGGAATTCCTTTCTGTCTCTCCTACAAATGAAGGGTTTCATTCCATGGCCTTTGGAACTCTGGTTTGGTCAATAAAGCTAATGCCGTACTTAACCTGTAGAAACATGGCTTGTGTTTTCATTGGTGCCAGAGTTGTTTTGAAAACTAAGAGAATACTTTGTCATCATTTTTCAAATGTTAAAAAGAAATGTAATCATGGAGATATGAAGCAAATGGACTTGCAGAGCACCTGCAAGTATCAGCATTCCTTCCATCCCACAGCAGACAATTGCCTAGTAACATAATTTACTGTTCCAACCCTGTTATTAATTACCTTCCTTGCAAGCAAAAAACAAGGCTTAAAACTATAAATCTACATTTCTGAATCAACTATTAACTGCCTTCTTTGCAAGTGAAAAAATGTTTTAAAAAAGCTCACAAGTTATGAAAGAGCAAGTCATGATAGTCTAAGAGAGATAAGTGGTTTGAAGCTATATTACAAAGCTATCATTTAAACTAAGTTGGCAACTTCATCTAAAGCATCTACCCCTCAAGGATGGACAGAAACACAGGCTTCCATAAACCAGTTTGGCAACAGAAAGCAGCATGAACATCCAATGATTCTGACCTTGTATCCTGCAGAGGAGGCAGCTAATGCTCTAGTAGGAAAGAGGACAAGTCCCTTACAGACAAAATCCAGGTAGTGATGGCCACGTTGTGTTAATGGTCCCTTGTCATTCTACGGTCACCTCTCTGTTCAAAATCAGATGTCCTTAGATTTTGGGGAATGGTCTGTGCAAAGAGAAAATGAGATCGTTTGATCAAAGTTTCTCAGGAAATGCTAAGATCCACATAAGGCAAAGTGACATTCTTTTTCTATCGCTGGACTTCTCTCAGCTTTCAGTAGGCCACTGTGCCCTGTCAATCTCCAAGTGGACATATATTGGGAAGGGGAAAGAGCATTATTTTCTCTGTTTTACTTTGCCATTTGACACTTCTCCTGTGTTCTTGAATAGCACTTTTTTGTACCGATCATCCACGAGAAATCTACTTTGAGATTACCTACAAAACAATTATGTCTTATGTTCATAGAGCTGACCAAATCTAAATGCAGTTCACTTTTGGATTATTAGAGTTTCAAGGATGTAATTGAGCAGGTCCTGTGATTAAATTCCTGAAGCAGTGGGCAGGAGTGAACCCTATGTACATCAGAGGAATTCTCTATTCCTAATGGGACATCCTTTCTTCAAGTCCCCAACTTTTCTTGATAACAACAGGAATGAAAGGATTGAAACTCAGCAGCTTTGGTCCCATGTATACACACACAGACAATGGCGAGACCCAAGAGGCCCTGGCAACCACATCACTGTAGCAGGTGCAGTGCCAGTTCATGGTGCAACCCTGGGCCATACTGGGGAAGGGGAGGCAGGGAGGCCTCTGAGTCTCCTGGCCTGCTTTCACTGTGGGTAACTAGAGTGCCCACGTGGCTCTGCAAATGAGCTTGAGTGTCCTGTCACCGTGTTTCCAATTCCTTCACCCAAAGTTCCTGTCCAGTCACCTGTACTTCTGGTCCCTTCACCTGCCGAGCCAGCCGGCAGTGAACGGGAATCCTGATTGAGGGCGGCAAGGATTAAGGAAAAGGAAAAATACAAGACAAGAGAAAAAAGACAAGAGGCAAAGATGGGGTACGGGAGGTCTGCATCTCGAGATTGAAACTCAAGACTGTAGCCCAGTTTATTCTCAACTCCCAGCTTATATGCAGTTTTGGAACCAGGGAATAGCATAGGGTTGTTAAAATTCCAGAACACAAAGAGGCTTAGAAGTTTGCAACATTTGATTACAGTAAACACAAGGTAACAAAGCAATTCCGGATAGTGGCTGTGTACAAATATCTTTGCATTTAGCATGTCCTGGTGATAATAGCACAGCCAGAGGTGAAAATGAACCTAGCTGCAAGTTAGGCTCCAGACATCTGGGCGACATCGGCACAGCCAGAGGTCAGGATGAGGTTAGCTGCTAGCTCGGCTCCTGACACCTTCACACACACTTCTGGTCCCTTCATCCATGCTTCCGAGTGGATTCGAAGTAAGTGGAACCTGTCACTTGACCTGCTGGACTAACTTCAAACAAGTCTAAGGCTTTATTTCTGTGGATGTGTGGAAAGGATCTGTGTTGGTGTGGTTGGGTTTAGGTATTTCTTTTCAATATTTGGGTGTTTACTTATTTGATTTTTAGTTTAGCTCAGTTTGGTTAAGATTTCTTATGTGTCATCTTCATATAGAACATTTGAGATAATTGTAAGATTGACTACTAGACATCCCAGTGGAAAGATGTCAAAATACAACAAAGTTTCCTTTAATTCTTCCTCAGAAGAGGAGGAGGAGATCACCATCATCGGACAGTATCAATGAAGGAGACCATGGGCCATGGTATCTTTGGATATGGGAAGGTGGCCTAGCACCGCCTCACAGAAACAAGGCTGGCTATGTAAGAACTCCTGAAGAAAGACCCGGAGAACCATGCCATAGAAAACAAAATGGACATTGTCAAGAGCATACATCACCCACACATCATCCAATTTTTTGAGGTCATGTAGGATAAAGACTGTCTATATCTTGTCATGGAGCTGGCCATGCAGGGAAACCTCATAGGATGGATCTGCACATCCTGCTGCAGCTGCGTATTCAAGCATAAACCAGGAGGCTGTTCAAACAGATCGTGAGTTCTGTGAACTACCTTCATGAGAACAGAATTGCACACCAAGACCTCAAGCCCAACAACATCCAAACGCAACAGCAAGGTCAGTGATTTTGGGCTGTGTCAGGACGACTCAGAGGCCGTTGATAAAGGAAGCTTGTGGAACCTTGATATTCCGACCCTGAGAAATGTTCCTACACAAAATATATGATGCCTACAACATGGACATTTGGAACTTAGGCATCATTTTTGTGTGTGATGAAATGGGAAAATTCCCATTTGAGGGGAGGAGGTTTGCTGACATCCAAGTCCTAGTTGTAGAGGCCAAGTACAGCCCTCCACTATACCTATCTGCAAAAGGACATGACCTACTTTCCAAACTGCTGACTGTGGACTCCAGTCAGAGGCCCAATGTTGAACAAATACTGGAGCACCTGTGGCTGAGTGGCGATAGGATATGTGGCCTGGTTCCAGATGAGCCACTACCCACCAAGATGGACCCCATTATTGGGGCAGTCATGTGCAACATGGGGTACAATGCAGCTGAGACTGAAGAGGCAATAGAGGACAGAGCATTCAATGAAGCCATGGGCACCTATCTGGTCATCAGTGAAAACTTAAAACAGAATGCCAACTGTTTGGATTTGAGAACAATGCCTTGGATTGTACCACCATGCCCAACTCCTGAAGAACATACCCCCAACCCTCTTCCTCCACGAAGGAGATCCAGCTTACTGGCACAACTTAGCAGTTTCAGCTTGTCCTCAATTTTAGTGGGATGATGATGGCACCCAGACACATGAGAAAAGAGTGAAAAAAGTGCTTGTCTGCCTGCCATTGCCTTCTGCTTTCTGCAAAACTACAGTTCTAGCAGAATCTGGGGCCAGTTTTCCTTTGACTAGTTGAGCAGGCTAGAGAGTTGCCAGTCAGAGGAGAATGCCCTTCCCTCTGTGCAGCCACAAGTGGAGGCCATAGCCTCCAGGTAGAGTACTAGACAGGGATGAACTAGGGTGGCTGACAAGATAGTCATGGTTCTTCACAGACTCTGCTGTGTGAAGGCACCAAATTAATGCCCACAGCTTACTGACAGAACTATTCCAGGAAGGAGTGCAGAACTCAGAAACTTTCTCTCAGTGGGATGTGGAAAAGCAGAAAGGTGTCCACATAAATGCTTCAGGAGCAAGTTGTTCTGGAAGTTCATACTGCATGTGGCCAGCACACTCAGCAGAGGCCTTAGCCCAGCCCAGCCTAGCCAGGTTCTGTGGCAAATTCTAGGGGATCCTGCAGCTGGAATTCCGTGGAAAGGACAGTTGACATGGAGCTGGCTTTCAAAGCTGAAAAGTAAGCTGAAAGGTGCCTCCAGCTGCCTGTACCTTCTGAGCAAAGGCGGTAGGGGGAGGGGAGTCTTGTCAATACATTCTACAACCGTTCATGCGTTGTGCCCCAAACACTATGGTGTTTTTGTCCCAAATGGTCTTGCAGACCTTCCATGTATGCCCCCTGTCTGCCTCATTACTTTCTTGTTTGGTATGTATGTATGTATGTATGTATGTATGTATGTATGTATGTATGTTTGAAGTGAGGGCCTGGAGCTTGGTAATGTGGGAGACCATGGATCTGACAGGCTTGAGGCCACCTGGACTCTGCTTCCCCTTCGGTGCTCTCCAGGATACTGGAGACCCTGCTGAGAACACCAGTGGTGCTGACTGGGTGGGAGCATGAGCGCAGTCTTCATGGGAAAGAGGAGGCTCTGTCCCAAGGCACCATGTCAGTAGTTTCTGCCCAGCTCTCCTCCATTTCAGTGCAGATTCCTGAATGGTGTTTTCCCTGTACTCTTCACTCCTATTCTAACAGAAAGTCATCATCCAAGAGCCCCTGACTTCAGAGTTCTTTGCTCACATTAGAAAGAATCTACTACATTTCACATACCCTGTTACCTAGACAAGTTACTTAGAATTGCAGCTCTTCGCAGGAGCCCAGTTTTTCTCTTAGGGGATCCAGAGTGCTGGGGAGCTGCATTTCCCTATGAGAACATACTGAACACCCAGAGCCCATTGTTTGACTGGCATTATGTATGAATTACAATAATTTTCCTTTATTTCAGTTAGAGGTGGAGAAACCTGTGAAGGAGCAAGAGACCTGAGAAAGCATGGAGATACAGTGGGGTCTGTGAGTAGAGTGTGCCAGGATGCATTTTGCCTGTGGATGGACCCTTCCTTCATTGACTGCCTTTGTACATGAACAGAAATATAGTAAGATAAGATATGGCATTAATTGTGCTATTGAGTGTACAGGATGTGATATTATGTGTTCCTTTGGGACGTTATCTCTCCTGTGGACACTGGGTTATTCTGTGGATGGTTGGTGATCTAGCAACTGAGTCCCACCTCCAGGCCTGCATTTTCTAGTAAATGGAGATGGAGTCTTCCTGGATGGCTTTTACTGCAGTATTTGGGCATCCACTTGTAGAACAATTAGAACTATAGTTCAGAGCCACCCACACCTGGCGATGCTTTTGACCTTTACCCAGTGTAACACAAGTTAGTTTCTCTGACATGACACAAGGGATTTGTGGACTTACCTGAGTGACAGCTCTGAGAGGGACACCTTCACAGTGTTGGGAACGAAGGGGCTGGTGGGCCAGTATGCAGAATGGCAGGGAGGGAGGACATGGGCACTTTACAAGAGTGTTACCACAGAGTGTTGGCATATCTTGGTAGAGATTCTGGGAGTCCACGGAGAGGCCCTAGGTTTCACCCCCTTTCCCAGAGCACCAGGCTTTGGGCATGGTGTTCCTTTCCCTTCTCATATTTCTGTTGAAGGCTCTGGGCCTTCTCTGGAATAGGAGAGCCCATATTTTCCCTATGGGAACCAGACAATTGGACAGCTGACTTTCAAATATTAGAATATTCTGGACATTCAGTTTCCATTTTGTAATCATAATGTGTATGAATTAAAATATTTCTTTTCCTTTCAGCTACAGATGGAGAAACTTCTGATCTGAAGGAGCAAGAGACCTGAGAAAGCATGGAGGTGCAGTGGCACCTGCGGTTGCACCCTACCTGGTCTGAGGGTGTACCCACATGAACAGAAATTTAGTAAGATTGGATGTGACCCTCCACCATTGGGTTATCTGTTTTGGATTAGGCAAGGGCATTATATTTCCACAAAGAGGCAGTGTTGAGGGCTGAGGCTGGTGACAGCTGTGTGACGGGAGGAGTTGGGCACACCTGGCCTTTGCTGTGTGTGCTCTGGGTCAGGAGGTTGAGCCTACAGAGCAGACTGGTGAGATTTGCATGAGGAGGGCTGAGGCTCCTGGGGGCTCAGTGGTTCATCTTTGGGCTCTGCTCAAATGGAAAATCAGAAATCCTTTACTATGTCTGCCATAAGTCCGATCTTATGTTAACCAACCTCATCCTGTCTTAGCTACCATTAGTCCTCCGGAGAGGCAGTGGGAGAGGCAGTGAGGGCCCCAGTAGAGCAAAGCCTAGGCACCTTGCTGAAAGACAGGGTTGACCCTGATGCTGAAGGAGAACTAAGAGGGGAGGCTGAGGAATTCTGAATTGCACATGAACCAGTCCTCAGTGACTGGGTGGGTGGGAAGGATGTACTGTTCTTTTCCATAATTTCTCAATGCTTTTTCTCCATCCCTCCTTTTTTTGTTTGCTGTGTATATGTGTTTGCGAGTGTGTGCTGGAGATAGTGGACATACCTGTCTTGTTCCTGATTTTAAAGGGAATGGTTTTAGTTTTTCACCATTTAGAGTTATGCTTGCTGTTGGTTTGTCATAAACTGCCTTGATTATATTCAGGAATGTTCCCTGGAATCCCCGTATTTCCAGGGCTTTTAGCATAAATGGGTGCTGGATTTTATCAAACGCTTTTTCCGCATCCAGAAATAAAACCATGTGGTTCTTTAACTTACTCCAGGTGATGTGGTGGATTACATTAATTGACTTGCGTATATTAAGCCAACTTTACATCCCTGGGATGAATCCAGTTTGATAGAGGTGTATGATTTTTTTTGATGAATTGTTGAAGTCGATTGGCCAGAATTTTGTTGCGAATTTTTGCGTCTATGTTCATCAGGGAGATCAGTCTATAGTCCTCTTTCCGTGATGGGTCCCTGCCTGGTTTTGGGATGAGGGTTATACTGGCTTCATAGTATGAGTCTGGTAGTGAATGTTCTCTTTCAATTTCATTGAAGAGTTTGAGAAATAATGTGTAAATTCTGTTTTGAAGGCCTTGTAGAATTCTGCAGTGAATCCGTCTGGACCTGGGCTTATCTTGGATGGGAGATCATTTATTGCCGTTTCTATTCCAATACTCGATATGGGTCTGTTTAGAAGATTTAAATCTTGATGGTTAAGGTTGGGGATATAAATTATTCTAGGAAATCATCCATTTCTTCCAAGTTCTCAAATTTGTTGGCATAAAGGTTTGCAAAATAGTCCCTTATTATTTTCTGAATTTCGGCTATATCTGTGGTGATGTTATCTGTTTCATCTCTTATCTTATTTATTTGAGTGTGCTGCCTTCGTTTTTTGGTCAGGTTTGCCAGGGGTCTGTCAATCTTCTTGATTTTTTTCAAAGAACCAACTCTTTGTTTTGTTGATTCTTTCGATGGTTTTTTTCGTCTCTAATTGATTTAATTCTGATTTGATTTTAATTATTTTCTTCCATCTATTGACTTGGGATTTGGCTTGTTGTTCTCTCTCAAGGAAATTAAGGTGCTTCCTTAAATTACTGAGTTGCTGTTTCTCCAGTTTGTTGATGTATGCACTCAGAGATATAAATTTTCCTCTGAGTACTGCCTTTGCTGTGTCCCAAAGGAGCTGGTACTTTGTGTCCTCAACTTGGTTGAATTCCATAAACATTGGAATTTCCCTTTTAATTTCTTCAATGACCCACTGAGGGTTCAGCAGTGTGTTGTTTAGTCTCCATGAATTATAGGATTTTCTGTGGTGGCTGTTTGAGTTGAGCTCTAATTTTATTTCATTGTGGTCTGAGAGAATGCAGGGACTGGTTTTGATACTTTTGAATTTGTACAGATTTTCTTTGTGCCCTAAGATGTTATCTATTTTGGAGAATGTTCCTTGTGCTGCAGAGAAGAATGTGTATTCTGTCGTTGCTGGGTGGAATATACTGTAGATGTTGGTTAAGTCTAGTTGGTCTATGCAATTATTTAGTTCTGTGGTTTCTTTGTTCAGTTTTTGGCGAGTTGATCAGTCCAGAGGTGATAGTGGAGGTTAAAGTCCCCAACTATTAATGTGTTTGGGTCTATGAGTGATTTTAGAGTCAGTAGTGTTTGTGTGATGAAGTTGGGTGCTCCTGCATTTGGTGTGTAGATATTTAGAATGGTTATTTCTTCCTGTAGGAGAGATCCCTTTACTAGTATGTAGTAACCTTCTTTGTCTCTTCATACCTTTTTCAATTTGAAGTCAATTTTGTCTGATACTAGGATTGCAACTCCAGCCTGCGTATGGGGGCCATTTGCTTGATATATTTGATTCCAGCCTTTTACTTTTAGAAGATGTTTACTTTTGCTGGATAGATGTGTCTCTTGGAGGCAGCAGAAAGATGGATCTTGATTTTAGATCCAACTTATGAGCCTATGTCGATTGATTGGAGAATTAAGTCCATTAATGTTGAGAGTTAGGATTGAGAGATGATCGTTTGCTGCTTTCATTATCATTATCTTGTTTAAAGCTGTGTCTTCCCATTTTTTTTTATCTGATGTTTACTATTTAGGATGCATTTCTCTGTCTGTATTGGGATCTTGATTATTTTCCCTGTATAGTACATCTTTGAAAATTTTCTGTAAAGCTGGTTTGGTGGAGATATATTGTTTCAGTTTTTCCTTACTCTGGAAGACTTTTATTTGACCTTTGGCTATGAATGAGAGTTTGGCTGGGTATAGAATTCTTTGTTGGTAGTTATTTTTATTTAGTGTTTGGTATACCTCATTCCAGGATCTCCTTGCTTTCATGGTCTCTGCTGAGAAGTCTGGGGTAATTCTGATTGCTTTTCCTTTATATGTGATTGTTTCCTTCTCCCTCACAGCTTTAAGGATTCTTTCCTTATACTGTACTGATGCTGTTTTGATCACTATGTGTTGGTGGGATGTCCTATTCTGGTCTGGTCGGTTTGGGGTTCTAAATGCTTCTTGTATCTGTATAGGCCTTTCCTTCTGGATATTTGGGAAGTTCTCAGCTAATATTCTGTTAAATAGGTTGCCTATCCCATTAA
Organism: Perognathus longimembris pacificus; assembly: GCF_023159225.1. Classification (NCBI taxonomy): domain Eukaryota; kingdom Metazoa; phylum Chordata; class Mammalia; order Rodentia; family Heteromyidae; genus Perognathus; species Perognathus longimembris. Next base: position 37,918,426 of record NC_063178.1, read on the forward strand.
CCTCTTTCTCCAAGTTTTCCTCAATACCTATTATCCTTAAATTGGTGTTGGGGATTATTATGGCCTGGGAAAGGCTGCCCTTCCACCAGCCTTGGGACAATGGAAGTCCCTCCCACCTTCTGGCCTCCACCCCTTGGGAGGTGAACACGTGCGTGCCACCATGATGGGGTTGTCCCGCCCACAAAGGGAAGTTTCGTGATGTCACTTGATGAACGTGGTCCCTAGCCTATGACTGGTCCTTTGGCCAGCCCCCTTTCTTTCCCGCCATTACTTCTATATAAGTGCCCTTCCATATTAAAGTCTTTGAGACGCTTCCCACCACCGCAGCGTGTCCCTGATGCCTTCCTTTTCGCCTCCGCCCTTGGTAACATGTGGGGGGTCTGGGGGGAGGGGAATGCATCAGCAACCCTTCCTCAACTTAGCGCTTGCCCATGTGAGCACGCCTTTGGCCTTCCGCTGGCGGAGGGCCAGGCTGAGTGCTCTTTCATAGAGTTTGTGGTTACCATTCTCCCCGTGGGGGGAGAAAGGGGGTGTCCAAACCCCAACAAATTGGGTTTCCTGATCATGTCTTGAATCTCCTGTAGCAATCTGTTTGGTTGATCGGACTGGATTTGTATTGATTTTTGATCTTTCTCCATAGAATCTAAGGAATCTTCAGCTCCTGAAATTCGATCCTCTGCTTCAGTTAGTCGGGACTATAGGCTAGCTACTTGATTCCGAATCTCTTTTCCTTCTGACTGTTCTTTCCTGATGATTTCCATGTCATTTATTAGGTCTTGTATGGACTTCTTTACTTCATTAACTTGATTACTTTGGTTTTGAGTGTTGTCTCTCTTTAAGCTGGTTAGTTATCTTTTCATTTGACTCTTGAAGTTCATTTATCTTTCTATTTGTGGATGCCATGATAGTCTCCATTAATTTTTGCTTTTCCTCCTCATGCTCTAGAATAATTGACTGAAGAGATTCAAACTTTTCATTTATCATGTTTATCAGTAGACTTTGTAGAGCATTTGGGGGGTTTTCTTCTATGTCTTTGATTGATTTATCTGCTTCCTGCTTGTTTTGAGTGGGGGATAAGACTTCTTTGTTTGCCATCTTTCTTGTGTTCCTTCTGCCCATTTGGATTGAGGATTCCAGTCTACCAGCATCTGTGATCACAGTTTAAGACCCAAAGCACCCCTTAGCAAGCACTGTTGTGTAAATATTACAAGTTCACAATTATATACAGATACCCTGTGTACCTGTCTATAAAATTAGATTTGGTGTTCCTAAAGAATACAATTTCAATATAACAACCAATCCTGGTCCCTGTATTCAGTAGTTACTTATTTACTGTTACAACCCTATAAGCAATTCTTGTTTTTATATTAAGTTCGTTTAGGACTGGCTTTCTCTATGAACCCCTTTGATTCACTTGGATTAAGCTGGGATACCCTCTATCCAATAACCAGGAGTCAATGGAACCTGGAGGTCCAGGCAGTAATCAGGAGGGTAAGTTGGAGGTAGTAAAGAGAATAGTTTAAAATGTATTGGGGAGGGGGGGGTGATTTTGGCTTAGTTTCATTGACGTGGAAATATGGAGAAGAGTAGAATCAGTAGAAAGAACAAGGTTAAAATGGTAGACAATTGAGAGTTAGCAGAAAAGAGTGGAGGTGTTATTCATAGGAAAGTATTTTTTAAGGAAGGAGAACGCAAAGAGAGAAATAAAGTAAAAAGTGGAAGACAGATGCACAAAACAGAGAGAAATTATTTAAAAAAGAAAAAAATAAATAAAAAGGTAAAAAAAAAAAAAAACAGAAAAGGAACAACCCAAACAAACAGAAAAGAAAAAAACTTGATAAATCAGACAGGTAAAAATAGAAAACAAAAAACAAAAAGCAAAACAAAAAAAGACCCATGACATTTCAGCAGTGAAAAAAAATTTTTTTTTTAAAGTTTAAAAAATGTTTGAGGGGCTGGGGATATGGCCTAGTGGCAAGAGTGCTTGCCTCATATACATGAGGCCCTGGGTTTGATTCCCCAGCACCAAATATACAGAAAATGGCCAGAAGTGGCGCTGTGGCTCAAGTGGCAGAGTGCTAGCCTTGAGCAAGAAGAAGCCAGGGACAGTGCTCAGGCCCTGAGTCCAAGCCCCAGGACTGACACACAGACCAAAAAAAATTTTGAAAAGAAAAAAAAAGTGGAGTCTTCCTTGTTTGGGTGGTCTTTCCCCAGTCTCTGGTTTCCTTGTGATGGTCTGCAGTCTATTTTCCTGATTGGCTGGGTTTGACTTAATTTCAGTTTGCAGGGGTTGGTTCTGTTCTGACCCTTCTCCCCTGTTGGTGCAATCGTCGGTTTCTGTGGTTTGCACAGCTTACAGATAGGCCTTGGGCATCCTCTGTAGATGGGGACTTGAGCAGTCTGGGGAATCCTGGCTCCTCTGTCTGCTGTGGGGCCGCTGCCTTTAATGCCTGGCTTTGAATAGGCTGTGGATTCAGAAGGGTGGGGCGCCTCTGGCCTGTTTTACCCAGCTGAGAGTTGCTTGCCTTTGGCAGGCTCCTCCCTCCTGGGCGGGGCGGCCTCCTTGGCAGAGGTGGCTATGGAATGCACCTCCGTTTCAGGCTGGGAATTGGGCTTCCTCTGTGATGGGACCTTTTAACTTTCTCAGGAACTGTTTGTTCCCCCGACTGGTGTTTCCATGCCACCGGGAGCTGCTCACTGCTTTTGCTTTAAATTTATAAATTCCGGTGGGCAGGGCGGGGCACCTCTGGGTAAGCCGAGGCCCAGGACATGCCTCCCACCTGGGCAGGGGGTGTTCTTCTGGGCGGAACTGGCTCTCACCGGTCGGACCCTCTTGACCTTTTCAAAGATGGCTCCTTTGGCCTCGCTTTCCCCAGGCCCGCTTTAGTTCCAATCTGGTCTGACCCTATGCCAGTGGCAAGGATGGTGCTTTGCTCTGGCGGTGGGGGAAGGGCTGCCTTCCAGAAGTTGCTCTGTGGGCTCAAGTGAGAATATCTTTCATGGGGGTACTCACGATTTCTGTGTGATTTCAGGTTGTCCATGCTCAGCCACCACCTGGAGTATTTCTCCCTGGTCTCTGCTGTGTACTTTAGCTGCGTGGAGTGCAGGTTGCTGTGCCGGGTGCTGTGCTGGCGCTGGCACTGGCATGGCGGTGGGACTCTGCCCGGAGCGCAAATCTGTTTTCAGACAAGCAAAGTCGATTTTTCCTTCCTTGCCAGAATCCCTGTACTGTTAGAACTTACTCTGGCTGTCTTTCTAGAAGTAAAAGTTTCTATGGGGTGAGAAAACTGTGATGTTGGAGGGAGCTCAGCTAGTGCTCTGCAGCTCCTCCACTGTCTTCCCAGAAGTGCAACAAATTATATGTTGTAAGATGAAGTGTAGTATAATTATATAATATTTGTGTATATATGTGTCTGGGACATATATATATATACATATATATGTATATATATGTATGTATATATATGTATATATATATATATATATATATATATATATATATATATATATACAGTTTCTACCAACATGAAGCATATTGGATCTAAGTTCTAACCATAACCTGCCAAAATATGGCTCCTCCATCTCTTTGTTCCAGACATTTTTCTGGTTCTTCCTAACATATCAGATATCTCTTTCCCTGGTGATCTTTTCTGATCCAATTCACTCTGCATCATCTCCTGCTTTTCCCCTATTACTGAACATGAGTGTGGGAAGTGAACAGGATTCAGGTTTGTTTATCTCATCCCTTTAAGGAATTTAAGAGCATGGAAAGTGTTTAAAACGTCTAAGGTTATTTAAACGCGAAAGGGACAGCAATAGGAGCAGTGGAAGAAGCATCCACACAGACTCCTTCTGTTTGTGCAAGCCTTATGTCTTCTTTCTATCCTCATCTTACCTTCCTAGTGTGTAGAGAGCCTGACTCCTCCCTCTGTGATGTGGCATGGTCCAATTGGTGGGTCTAGGGGTAGATATGTGTTGTATGGATGTGGGGCACACCCGCCTGGACGCCTTGCATTGTTAAGAGGTGGTTCTAGCTGGCCTGGCTCTTCTCAAGCCCTGGTGCCGCGAAGCTGGTAGACCCACCTGCCTTCCCAGTCCAGAACTGGAAAGGTGGCTCTAACCAGGCCCGGCTCCCGCCTCAGACCCCTTGTGCATCAAGATGGCTGCGGGTGATGAACCCAGAGGCAGTCCTGGGGGCCGTAGTGTAGATATAGGTCGCCTCTTAGGGAGGTGCCTCAGAGCTCCACCCTGATGGACAGCTCAGGCATCAAATCCCAGCCCCTATGTAGGTGCACATACCCCTCCCCTTCCACTGCCCTCAGACCCATGTAAAAGAACAGCTCATTTTCTGAATGAGTCTTAGCGCTGACTTTGCTCCAGGACTGTCTGTGTGTCCTCCAACCAAAGGGAGGCTAGGTGGAAGTTCCTTGGCCTTTTCCTCTTCTTGGACCATCTAGGTGGGGCGTGTTTTCCCAACTCTTCTGCTGGGCAGGAGAGCACGGGAAGCTAAAAACCCCAGACACACAGAGTCTCCTGATATATGGGCAAGGCTGTAGTGGCATCTCTCAAAGTCCCCTGGATAGATTGTCACACCTCCTGCTGGGTTGCCTGCAAATTTTTACAGAGACTGGTTAAAGACATTTGAAATCTCCCAGTATTCCCTGGTTGCTTACTCTGAGTACTCTGGCTTTTGTAGGCTGGTGCGCTACTGGTTTAAGCAGTGTGACAACTTTAAACAGATTTTAGAAGGCTTGGGCTTTAACCATCTTCACAAAATCCACACAGACCAAAGGCCAACCAAGTCTGCTCTCTGCAGCAGCCACGACAGTTTCTGAAAAATGGAGGGGGAAGACACCAATGCTACCCCAATGCAACCCTGTGGCCACCAAATACAACTCTGGTGCTTTTAACCTTGGAATAAGTCTCAGTTGCAACTCTGTCATGATAGGCCTGCTATAAGCCCAACTCTAACCTTGGCGGGGGTGTGGCACAGCCAGGGCAGGAGCACTCTGGGCATGTCAAAATCTTCACAGGACTCCTAGATTCCCTGAGCAATTTTCCATGCGAGAGAGAGCGAGAGAGAGAGAGACAGAGAGAGAAGAGAGAGAGAGAAGGACTCACTAGTAGTGAAACCAGGCTGTTTGGGAGCAGACTGTGGAGGCAGCTTCCTGTAGCCACTGAGCGCCACAGTCCACGCAGCTAGCACACTTGTTGACCTGCATCCTATAAAGCAAAATATCAATTCTGGGTCAGGAAAATTGAGGTTAGCAGTCACATTTGCACACTCATTCCAAAATGACTCTGATCCCTTGATCTTAAAGAGTTTATGAGAGCACAGAAGAGAAAAATGGACAAGCAAAATCTTATTCTATACCAAAGAATTGTCAGGATCAGATGTATACTTGACTTTTAGTATAGATGGAGATAAAGAATAATACAGTGGGTTTTACATCATTGTACTTGTACCACATGCTGCATATTTGAACCTTTTGGCGTTTTTCTTAGACACATTTGCTTGCACCCAAACATAATCAGTTTGGATTTAACATGTGGGTTTCTTTCTTTTGGCTTGCAGTCAGGTGAAGAGTCAGGATTTCCTCCAGGCTGTTCACTGTGGCTCCACCCACAGGCTGCAAAGATCAGTTTAACACAAGCCTTTTTTTTTTGCCATTCTTGGGGCTTAGACTCAGGGCCTGAGCACTGTCCCTGGCTTCCTTTTGCTCAAGACTAGCACTGTGACACTTGAGCCACAGTGCCACTTCTGGCCATTTTCTATATATGTGGTGCTGGGTAATTGAAGCCAGGGCTTCATTTATACAAGGCAAGCGCTCTTGCCACTAGGCCTTATCCTCAGCCCAACACAAGACTTAAAGTAAGTTAAAATAGTAGTCAAAAGCAAGTAATTTTGAAACCATGATGCCAGTTTTTACATGTTTTACCAACAGACAGACAGACATACAGACAGTTGGCCACAAGCTTTGGGGTGCGCTTAGAATTTTTTTTTTCCTTTTAAATTGGCCATGTAAATTTTCTGGAATTCCAGTGGCAAAATGATATTACTTTGCCCATATTTTAGAACCACGTGGTCAGTTAGAAAACAAAAACTCTTCCAGCAAACAAAAATTTTCACAGATTTTCTGGCAAGGAAATAGAGAAGCCACATTTTGAGAAACCAGTTCAGCTCCAAGGGGGAGCTGAAGTCGGATGCTATGACCAGAGAAGGTCCAGGAGATGGGAGACAGGGCATGAACAGAACAGATACGTGGCACGGCTTAATGGCGGCGGAGCTGGTCAGAGCCTTAGCAGGCTCACAACAAGACACCTTCACCTGCCAGCATTTGAATTGCAAGGCACATTTGAATTGCAAAGCCACAGTTATAGAGTTTAGGGTGGGGGGTCAGGGCTACCGGGAGCTTGAGTCTCCACATCCCTGCGCAGCCTCGAGGAATTTGGCACACCCATCACCTGGGGGATGGGTGGGGCTCTACCTCTAAGAGTTTTTGGAACCTTGATGGAACCAAGATGGCACTTGCTAAAACCAATTCTATTTTCCACCACGTGGACAATGCTAGAGAAAACAGGATTTAGCCAACAACAAGCAGAACTTAACCAAATCTCCAAGCTTAACAAACATCAATCAAAGCAGATGTTAAACAAATATTGGTACCTTTGGAAGCTAGTACCAGCCCATCACAGGCAGGCAGGCATAGAGAGAGGCAGAAAGACAGAGAGAGAGAGAGAGAGAGAGAGAGAGAGAGAGAGAGAGAGAGAGAGAGAGAGAGAGAGAAAACTCCATCTGCCCAAGCGCTCATAGAAATTATGTAAGTTATGTAAGTCCTGTACAATATTTCAAATTTGTAAGATTGGGCTCAAACTTGAGCAGCTTTTCTGAAGCATTTTAGACTGTTCCCCACTTGATGAGTGACCAACGGAGCTGAACTAGAGATCAGTTGACTCCAAACACCCACAATTGCTGATTCCCTTGACCTAGCCCAGTGGCTTAAGGTGGGAAGCCCAGTGCCCTTCCCTGGGAGCGGGGCTTGGTACTGGGAGCCAAGATTTAAGGTGGCTCAATGGCCTTATAAAAAATCCAAGCTCCTGGCTAATGGTCACTCACCCTGGTTGGAGTTTCAAATCTGTTGTGGCGGATGATTGTGCCCCTCCCATGGTATGTGATTAGCAGAGCTGAGGAGTTAAATACCAAGGGTCCCTGGTATTACTCTGGTCAGCTGAAATGTAGGAGACAATCAGAAATGAGGCTGTCACCCTGGATTGCTGTGTCCTGGATCGAACGCCAAGTGTGGCCTTGAAGCCATGGCCCTATGTCCCTATACTACAGTCATTTGGAGTGGGGCTTGGAACTTGGCGCCAAGATTTTTAGTGTGGCCCTGAAGCCACAGCCTTGTGGCCCTGCGGTAAATCAGAAAATTGGATCCGACTGCTCGGTTAGATTATCACTTACCCTGTGTGTGAGGGCAAATTTGTAGATTGTCGTGGTGGATGGAAGTAGAGCTCTCGGTCAGGAGAAGTTACCTCGGTGGTCCTGTGGGTGGGCTTAGGACAGAATAATAGGTCCCGTGGGCAGCTCGGACACCCCAGAAATGGGGGAGCAAATCCACCGGGGTACATATCCCAGGTTTGGCACCAATGAAAGCAAAGGTCCCAGCCATCCCAGAGGACCATGCGGAGATAATCACAGGCAGGAGAAGAAGGTTCATAAGGAGGTTTATTAGTGGGGCCATAGTTCCCATGGGAGAGGGAGCTACATGGTGTCTGCACCTTATCCAGGTGGCAGCTTCTCTCTCTGGGGGTAAAGGGGAAGTAGTTATGTAGTGAGTAGGAGTGGCTCATTAGGTATGGGTGGATCTGGGGGCTAGTGGGAGGTGCTGAGGACCTGAATCTAGGAAAATGCTAACAGTGGTTGCATGAGTGGGTCAGGTATGAGGTTGCACAAAGGGAGTTCAAAGTGTGTGCACATTTACTTGCTTGCCTGAAGGTCCCCAGACACCAATAACTTGGCAAAGGCCACCCTTTAGTGCTGTCCACTGCACCAAGGACTCAGGACTTGAGTCTGGGGACATCAAGCAGCCACTGCTTTTGGCGATCTGCTTGACAGTGATGATGACATCCACAAATACCATTTCTGGGTGCTAGGGTGCCTTGGCTCAGGCAGGGAAGGGTCAGATGTCCCTATCCCTGGTGTCTGAGCAGAGCTTCCTGCAGGAGCCTTAAACATAGGGTTGTGAGTCCCTGTACCTGGTTTGCCAGCTCCTGCCTGTAGCCAGTGTATTCCTGTGCTGCTGGGTAGAAGGAATGAGCAGGCAGGGATCTGGGCCAGAGAGGCCAAGGAAAGAGGGGAGACAAGAGTTGAGCGGTCACCAGTGCAGGGAGGAGTTGCCCAGATCGGATGACCTGCTAGCTATCAACCTTCAGCTGTCAGCAAGACAGATGACAGCGAGAGCAGTGGCAGATCTGGACACCCGGTGCTTCCAAGATTGGCAAGGACACAGGCAGTGGGGGAGCTGTCCCAGGCAGTTCATCAGGGACATGGTAGGATGGAGCCAAGAAGGGATCTGGCCAGTGTATTTGCCAAGGACCACAGCCCCAGCCGGTCCTGATGGGATGGCCAGGGGCAGGATTGGTGGCTCCAGAGATACTGTGTGGCACTGATAGCTGGTGAGCACCGGTGAGCACTGACAGCTGACCGCTAAGTGGCTTAGTGTCCCTTTCTCTATGGCAACTCCACTTGGAATGCTGGTGCACATCAGCAGACTGTGCCTAGAAGCTGGCCATGTCACAGAGTGCCAAACCACCAGGGCACTGCCTAGAGGCTTTGCAGCACCTTGGGCATGCATGCCCAGTCAGGCAGGCACCAGGCGGCCTGGATGGCCTGTGAGCACCAACTGCCTATGGCTAAGCGGGGTCATACCCCCTCGCACTAAGGCAGTTCCTGTTGGAATGGGAATGCAGGCACACATCAGCACGATGGGCACGTCATGGAGAACCTAGTCATCTGACCACCCCCGGGAGGTTTTGCTGCACAGCGGGCGTACATGCGCAGTACTGCAAGCCTCAGAGGTGCACAGCCACACTAACTAGCAAGCCAGGCAAGGGCTTCAGCTGGAATCTGCCAAGTGAGCAGTGGCCATTTTGAGACCAATTGGATGTCTGATGCGAAGGCTGCCCTTTAGTGCTGTTCGCTGCACCAAGGTCTCAGGACTTGTGTCCAGGGACAACAAGCAGCCACTGCTGTTGGCAATCTGCATGACAGTGATGATGACACAAATACCATTGCTGGGTGGTGCTAGGGTGCCTTGGCTGAGGCAGGGAAGGGTCAGATGTCCCTTTCCCTGTTGTCTGAGCAGAGCTTCCTGCAGGACCCTTAAACATAGGGTTGTGAGCCGATGGCACCCGGTTTGCCAGTTCCTGCCCATAGCCAGGGACCTGACAATTGATCCACAGGAGATTGCGGAACTGCCGAGCTCTCGAGTGAGGTGAGAGATATTTTTAATTCACAGGAGACAAGGGGTCTGTGTGTAATTCACAGGAGACAAGGGATCTGTGTGGTGAGCTCCTATTCTTAAAAAATTACGGGGTTATGGGACAAGCTAAACCAACTCCATTTTCTAATTTTATCCACCATGTATTGAAATGGGACGGAGCTATGGTCTTGTGTTCACAAAGAGATGAGTGTGTACAGGTAGTAGAGTATAATCTATGGTTCCCGGAGGGAGATACTTTAGATTTAGAAGTCTGGGAACGAGTAGAGAATAATATGGAAAATGAATATCGGTGTGGAGACAAGGTTCCAGTTACATTTTGGTCTGTTTGGGCATTAATACATGCAGCCGTGAGCATGATGTCTCCTGATGCTATCATAACATCAGCTGCTGAGCCAGAGGCTGACGTGGAAAAAGTTATGAAGGCTTATAATTTGTCCGGGGAGGTAAAAACTCAAATTGGGCAGGAGCTAAAAGACATGGCAACACCTGAACTATCTCCTGTCAGTTTTGTTAAAGAAAAATTAACATCAAATAAGCCTTCGGCCTCTACCTATGCTCCTTCAGAGAATGATGCTAATTTAGGCAGCTCAGCAATGCAATCAAAGTGCTACAGATGCTCTTTCGATCTGCCTGGGGCAGTCAGGAAGGTAAAAGTAAAAAACAAATAATTGCGGCCGCGGAGCCCACTTTTAATTAATCTAAGTCCTATGGTTCTGCTTCTCTCTCTTGCTTATCAAACTTTTCCTATCATTGAACCCCCTCCAACCGGAGGTGTGGCACAGCCCCTCATTATCAAGATATTGACCAGATTCACTTAACTTATGACAGCTGTAATACAGGGCCGTCTCATGGCTCCCTTCCAGTGAAGGAGGCTTCCCCATCATCTTTTCTTTACAACCAGGCACTAGCAGGGGAGCTGACAAGCTGACACTCCCGGTTTTAGTCCATCAGCCTGGAATTGGGGAAGGACTAGTGATTTTTCTTTTACTTCTCAAGAGAATTTTTGCTGCAATTGCACTTTTAATTTGCGCCTGCACTACATGTTTCACGTGTCTTTGTCCTTGTTTGATTAGTTGTATTTTGTGTGGAGTGCTAAATTGGGAAAAAAGTCCTCTGGTGGGCGGCCTCGGCAGGTTGATTGCCAGGGGATGGAAATCTCCACTGGGGAGGATCCCCCTGAGAATTTTCAGGGCCCTATGGACTTTCCATCACTCTGGCTGGCAGCTTGTGGATGCTGGACATACCGTCCAAGGCATAAAAGCCTCTGTTTCTATGTCCTGTTTTGTCTTGACTAGTTTTGTCTTTGAGATTGGTACCAGTTTTAAACATAAACTTTTGTTTCCCATATTTCTGTTGTCCATTTACATGTCTATGGGCAAAACATTTACTAGGTACTGTGTCTCCTTCTGCAAGAAGGCAGAAAAAGTGCAGGCTGCTAAGAGCTGAGTTCAAACAGCCGGCTAGGCTAATCTTAGCCTGAGAGTAAATACTAAGAGTCAAGTGCTAGGTGGACTCAGTAATACTCCAGGGGACCCCAACCCAGTTATCTTCAGCTAAAAAGTATTTAGTATGCTAAGATCCTTTGCTAAAAATAATAGGACCTAGTGAACAAGACTAAACAATGTTAAAATCATTCATTAAAGGTTTTGGTCATTACAAGAGTATGATTGGAAAATATATCTCTTGCCACTAAAAAATGTACAGCTGATAGTTGTTTTGACTGCTTTTAAGTTCTTTTTACATAAATACTTACATATGTGAATGTATGTATGTGTGTGTGCGCGCGCACAAATGTATGTGGGTGTGAATGTGTTCAAGATTGAAAATGTATGATGTAAAAATAGATTAGTTTAACTTTAAGCTTCAAAAGATCATCGAGTTTGGGCATTACCAAAAGCTTTAAAGGATTATTACTTTATTTTAAAAGGAGCTATAGTTAAAAATTCTTTAATTCATGGTTAAAAATAAATAAATAAATAAGAACAGCATGGGCCTTTGAACCTATCCTCAGTAGTGAGGGGTAAACTGACAAAAGTGCAGTTTAGCTGATCCACGTGATTGGACAGCCGTAGGGTGGCGTCCATTCATAGTGGGAGAGGGCAAGCTGGCCCCAAGGCAGTTCATCAAGCTCTAAGGAGTAGGATGGAGATAGGCCCATTCTATGGACAGGCCAATGGAGGCCATTCTTTTATTTCTTTTGTTTTCAGGTAAACATTGGAAACCTCCTGGTACTGATACTTCTAAAAACTGCCCCTTAGGATGCATTAAAATTAGGATATCTTAAAGGAGACTTAAAAGTTTATTTACCTGATATAATTTGATTTCTGTACAGTTTTGCAATTTGGGTGTATTAAAAAGGCAAATATGCTAACTCTGAAATCTCATGGTTATAATTCTGGGGCACACTGCTAAGTGTACTCTTGTTACAATTGTTTGGGGTATCAATTTAATGAATCAGGTACTAAATTTTATAAATGTAAACTGTAATGTAATAGTAAGATTAACTATCTTAAGTCACATATAATCAGGTAAATATTTTAAAGTATATAAACTAATGGGTGATAGAAGTACACAACTTTCATTAACTCTCTGTATATAGGAAAATGGCTCTTTTAAAACAGACAACCAGGAGGCAATGTGCCCCCTGGGCTTCAGTTTTTCTATGCAAATACAGGCTGAGGTAAAGGTGTGAAAGCCTCTACTTTAAAAGGCTTTAGAATGCCTTTCTAGATAAGAAATTTGGAAGTGAAAACCAAGCAGCATGAAGCAATGGGTGATACCTAGGCTCCAGATTTCTTCTAATACAACCAGGCTTGGTAAAAGACTTGAGATAAAAAATGTATTCTGAGATATGAAATTTAAAATGTTTGTTTTAAGTTGGATATAGGAAAACTATGGCTATCAAGATGATTGTTTAATTACTACTCCAGTTTGTTTTACAGGTTTTCAATAAAATGATTTATTTTTTGCTGCACCTGATAAAAATAGTGTATCAAAATTGTCACAAATTTTGCCTTTAGACTTTCAACAGTATGATTTAGTAATTGCCCCTGATAAAATTCATTTAAACAGAGGAACCATTTAAGTATCTGGGATATTTATTTAGAAGACAAGTAATTACCCCCCAATTAATAAAAATTTGTACTGAAGAGTTAAAAACTCTCAATAATTTTCAAAAGTTACCAGGGACAATAACTGGCTTCATAATCTTTTCCATTCTTCAAGGAGATTCAGATTTAAATAGCCCTTGTGAATTAACTGATGAGGCAGGTCAGGAGTTACTTTGGTGGAAAAGGCCCTGGCTCAAAATTCCTTAGCATGAGTAGACCTATCTGCTCCTATTGGGTTGCTAATTTTACTTACCAAAGACTACCCTACAGGGGTGATAGCTCAGTACAGTAAGCCTTTGGAATGGATTTATACCAAACACACTTTCTCCAAAACGTTAACCACCTATCCTGAGATGATCAGTTTCGTTATCATGCAAGGCCATAAAAGATGCCTGCAAATCAGTGGGCAAGACGCCTACATCTTTATCACCCCTATACCTAAACAGCAGTTTGAGTTTGTGTTACAAACCTCTGATCTTCTCCCTCTGGCTTTAAATGGCTTCACTGGGGAAATTTTATACCATTTACCTTCTAGTCCTCTTTGGCAATTTTTTCAAAGACAAACTTATGTTATTGATAATATTTTACTTTCTGAGCCCATTCTAAATGCTCCCAATGTTTTTGTAGATGGTACTAAGAATAACAAATGTGCTTTTTGGACAGAAGATAAATATCAAGTTTTCATTACTCCTTGGCAATCAGCACAACAAAATGAGTTACAGGCTATTATATATGCTCTGGAAAATTTCTTGATACCTTTCAATTTAATTACTGATTCTGCTTATGCAGCACAAGTTTTATGCAATATACTCTGTTGTTATTTCTCAAATAAAACCCCCACTAGGTTCACTATTTAAACAATTACAGAACCTGTTGCGCCAGAGGCAACACTCTTTGTATGTAGTCCATATTCGAGTTCATTCTAATTTGCCAGGTCCTATGGCATATGGTAATGCTAAAGTAGATGCTTTAGTCTCTTTTGCCTCAGCAGAAGATCATGCTGCCCGGCACTCTAATGCAGGTCATTTACATGTTACTTATAAAATTCCCTTTAAACAAGCTAAACAAATCATTGCTAACTGTCCTACTTGCAGACCCTTGCATCTGCGAACTCTTCCCCATGGTACTAACGAAATTTGGCAAATGGATGTAACACACATCCCTGAATTTGGCCGCTTACAATATGTGCATGTATCCATTGATACATATTCTTCTTTTACTTGGGCAACACCTCTACCAGGGGAAAAAGGGACTCATGTCATTCAACATTTACTAGAAACATTCGCAGTCATGGGGATTCCTTCTCAAATAAAAACTGACAATGCACCAGCTTATTCCAGTAAACAAGTACGAAAATTTTTAGAATTTCATAACATTTTTCATGTTAGAGGAATTGAATACAATCCTCAAGGTCAAGGGATAGTAGAAAGAGCTCATTATACATTAAAAACACAAATTAAAAAACTAAAGAGGGGGAGTATGGATAGTACTGAGGGATATGCAACTTCTATGAAAAGTATTTATAAAACAGCCCGAGCTGTTATTGCAGAAGCACTATTTGTCCTTAACTTTTTAAATTTGCCTCAAGGAGATGTTTTAGCAAGAGCTGAGCAACACTTCCTAGCTCCGCCTATGCAAAACAAACCGCAGCCAGTTTGGAATAGATTGGAGGTTGGGCTAGATTGGGTCCCCGGGGAGTTGTTAACCCAGGGGCAAGGGTATGCTTATGTTTATACAGGAGACAGCCCATCTTTCTAGCACCTGCTCCAGTGGATCCAGCAACAAACACCCCTCTGTCCATCAAGGGGGTGAGACATTCTCATTCAAGTGATAAGGCCATTCAAATGGACAGGTGTGCACTGGTAACCTGTAGGGGCTACATCAGAGGTAATGTATTGGGCCTATATTTCTAACCCTCCTTTATTACATCCATATTTATGGACAAAAGCCCATGTTTCTGTTTTTACATCTATTCCTAATTTACTCTCTCCCCCTATGGGTCTGGCATTCCAGTCTTTCCTATGGAAGAGGAAAGATCATTTAACTTCTCTTATTCTCAGTTCTCTAAGCTATCTGTCAAGGCCATTCCCCATGTTACCCTTTTAGATATCAATATTGGATTCAGCATGGAGGTTCATATAACTCCAGTAGAACTCGGCTGATTAGACTGTCTTCCTGGTCTGTGGGATCTTATACTTATAAATTAGATAATTATCCCAGCCCTGCTGGCCTGCCTAAATGTGACAATTTTACTTATCTGAACCTGAACTTTACTGAAAGACGTTGGGAAAATTGTCGAGGAATTTTTCCAACTATTTGGAATACATCCCAGCATACTTGGTATGATTAGGGACCTTTTGGTGTGTGGCTGAAAAACTGCACTGAATATAACTCATCTTGTGACCCTACTTTATCTATGAATATGTCCAATGCCATGTCTGCTAAACAGCTTTTAGGGTGGTTTGGAGCAGGCTTTAGTGACCCCCGGCCTGCTCTTGCCCATGGAAACAGGCTATTTCCTCCACAACATCATCTCTGGAAATGAGCAGCTTCTCTGGCTCCTGTATTGCTGGCCAATGGAACTTACTCAGGAACTAAAGGATCCTCGGCCTCCTACAACTTCACAGTTGTAAAGACCTATAATATCTCTGCTTGTGTTCATTTTCCACAAGTACTGATGGTCGGCCCCATAAACATAACTAAGAATGCCATTACCTGCATAAATTGTAAATTGTATACTTGCTTGAATAACAATGTCACCTTTAATTTTAGTCAAGATAGGATCATGATTTTAACCCAGCGCAACTCCCTTTGGGTTCCTGTTCATTTGCATCATCCCTGGGCTGGAGGACCTGTACAAGGACTAGTAATGCCGTTTTTTGAGCGGCTTCTGAAGAGGAGTCGTCATGCCATTGGACTGATTATTGCAGGACTCGTTGGACTGATTGCCATTGCTACAACTGCAGCAGTATCCGAAGCCGCATTGCGACAATCTGTACAAACTCATGACTTTATGGTGCAGTGGCACCAGGACTCCCACAATCTGTGGCAACATCAGCTGGAAGTAAATGCCCACCTTCAAGATGAGATAGAAGCTGTTAAAGGAGGAGTGTTTTGGCTTGGACAGAAATATTTGGCTTTACAGCAACGATTGTTTTTGACTTGTGATTGGAATTCTAGTCATGTCTGTGTAACACCTTATAAATATAATGCCTCTGAATGTGAATGGAATGATATACAAATGCTTATAGATAGAGCCATACTAAATGGTACGTTAAGTGAACAAAGCTTATACAGGGAGGTTTTTGAAGCTTTTCAAAAGGAATTGCCAGATGCCTTTTCTATTGATGATATAGCCCAAGGACTAGCTCAGACCTTAGAAGGATTAGACCCTAGGGGGTGGTGGCAAAGTATTACCCATGGTGTTGGAAGTGCTTCTATTGCCTTAATACTTATGATATGTGTCTTTTTCTTAGGATATTGTTCTATCATAGCTATAATGAGGCATTTTACTAGAAATAATTCCTCTGATGTTTTACTCACTGCCCTTAATCTTTCTAGAGAAGCGGCTGTGGAAAATTAATAAAAAAGGGGGAATTGTTGGAGAATTACAGTCTCCAACCAGTGGAAAAATTTAGCCCCGGCATGGTTACTCCGATGCTTTATTAGCACACTAATAGGCCCTTAGGAACACATTCCCAGCAAGGGGTTCCTGGTGTTTGTGGGCCAAAGGAAGCCACAAGTTGTTGTGAGAATCTCCTTTTTCCCCCTGCTTAGCAAGTCTCCCTGAGGAGACTTGCTTGACCAGCTGCCTTTAGCACTAGATTCTCACTATAAACAGGAAAGTCTCCTCACTATTTCACAAGTATTTGGAGAAGTCAAGATTGATAGGATAGTAGCTAGGAGATAATTATAGTTCTACCTCGGTTGTATACAGTTCCTTGTTTTGATATCAACAATCTTTGTAGTCACTACCTCCTGTAATTAGAAAGGCATTTGTATCAAGTTCCTGCCCTCACAGTAGGAAATTTCCTCCACTTCTGTATTTGAGACAAATGTCATGCTATATTGATCTTTTACCCTGTAATTGTAAAATTGGTTTCTAACCCTATATAAACCCTGGCCCTCTTGGAATAAAGTATGCATTGGTTCACTCGCCTTGTATCCCCCGTGTCCTGATTTCGACTGCAGTTACCCAGGTTCAACAAACTGCTAAGTGGCTTCAGGTTCCTTTCGCTATGGCAACTCTGCTTGGAACACTGGTATATGTCAGCGGGCGGCACCTAGAAGCTGGCCAAGTCACAGAGCGCTGAACCATCTGGGCACCGCCCAGAGAATTCACAGCACCGCAGGCGGGCATGTGGTGTCCGGCAGGCACTAGGAGGCTCAGATGGCCAGTGAGCTGCATGTTGGGACTTGATCAAGACCTGAATTGATTCCTTGTGGGGCTACAGGGATGTGTGGCTTCTTCAGCTCCAATCAGGTATCTTCCTTTGTTCCACGAAGTACAGGTGGCATTCTATGATGAACAGCAACTTATTTCTTTGTTCCTTGGTTTCCAGGGGACAGATGTGGGTGCTAGTTTCCCCCTGTCCCTGGTAAGCAGTTGCTAGGAAGCAGATGGGATTCCATTATAGTGTTTTCACTTCAAAATTGTGTAAAGCTTGTGTTTGTCTGTGACTTATTTAATGGTCTGCCTATGTTGAGGTTGGATTTCTTGATTTATGGATATTTTGTTTCACCTACATTCTATTTAAATCTACAAGCCTTGAGATTGATTTACTACCTTCTTTCAATGGCAAACACACTCCCTGAATGATGTTTATGACGTTCCTAATAGGATTATTATTGGAAGACACAACTTGGTTCACTCTAATGCTATTAGAAAAATTGTAAAAATGTTTGTTTTCATCTTCTTATCAAAAAACCTAGTTTCCCCATTGCCTCAGAGGGGGGACATCCCAACCTTTTCCCATCTGACACATGGCCCAAGGGTTTCTACTTGGCAACCTCCCCAACTTTTATAAGTCCTACATAAGCATTGGCTCAGAGAGCACAATTGTATCCCATAGCCCTGTGGCCACTGCAGTGCACACAAGGTCACAGTTGAACCTAGGGGCTCCTTAGTGGAGAGTCTCCACCTACAAGGGAGCAGGGTACCCTTCTCAGGCTCTTCCTAATATCCTTTGAGAAACCTCTTGTGCATCTGCATGTGCTTTCTCCAGCTTCAACCTGTTCATCCCTAGCCTGGCTAGCAATGATATAACTGATGTCATGTTGACCACCCGGATATCAAGGCTCCTTGTTCCTTTATTTTCAGACTAACTTTAACCCCTGTCCTTAATTCTCTCCAGTCTTCATTAAGAGCAGGCTCAGATGTCACACAAAACTCAACTGATGGTCAGGAAAACAGAAAAGCCAAAGAAACTTTACAGTTGGTTCTTAAAGATGAAGGCCCTTGGGTCAACCATTACTGACCAGTGTGGTTTGGGTTGTAGAGTTTCCTCCTGGAATTTACCCCCACCCCACCACAGCCCCAAAGGAAAAAAAGAAAGAAAGGAGGGAAGGAGTGAGAGGCTGTTATCTCCACTCAGTCAGCATGGACAAAGGAAGGTTACCTAGAAGGCAGACTGTGAGTTGGAGAAAAGATGGGAACTTCTTGGGATCTACTTTCTTAAGTTTACAGCCCCAAATCTGCACGCTTTTGGAGTGGTGGTAAGAATGGCAGGTATTCTCTGTTTCTAGCTAAGGAATATTCCTCTGTGTGTGTGTGTGTGTGTGTGTGTGTGTGTGTGTGTGTGTGTGTGTGTAGATGCATTTTCATTCTCCAGTTATCAGTTGAGGAACACCTGGACTGATCCACAACAATGCTGCTCTAAACATGGATGTGCAAGACTGATGCCTAAGGACGGTATGTTCAAACTGTATAGTACTTCCATTTTCAGTTTTTTTTAAGAACCTTCCTACTGATATCCACAGAGTTGTACTCATTTGCATTCCCACTAACAGTGTGTGTGAGTTCCTTTATGCCTAGGTCCTCACCAGCACTGTTGTTGTTTGTTCTGTGGATGGCTACCATTCTGACAGTGTTGAGATGGGAAGTGGAGTTGATCTTTGTGTGCGAAGGGGGTGTTTTTGCTTGTTTGTTTGTTTTGTTCCAGTCTTTAACTCAGGGCCTGGGTGCTTGTCCTGAGCTTTTTTGCTCAAGGCTAGAACTCTATACCATTTGGGCCAGAGCTCCACTGTCCAGGTTTTTTGGTGGCTAATTGGAGATAAGAGTCTCATGGACTTTCCTGCCTGGGCTGAGTTTGAACTGTGATCCTCTGATCTTGAGATTATGGGAGCAATTAGGATTACAGTGTGAGCCACAGGCATCTGAACTCAGTGTAGGTTTTTTTTTTCTCAGTGTAGTTTTGATTTGCATTTCCTGTATAGCTAGAATGTTGATCATCTCTTTATTTATTGCTTATTTGTACTTCCAAGAACTGTCTGTGCAATTCATCTGATCATTTATCAATTGGATTGTTTTTTTTTAATTTTTTGAGAATTACAAATATATTCCTGAATATTAGTTCCTTGCCTGGTGAATATCTTGCAAAGATTTTTCCTCCATTATGGAGGCTGTCTCTTCTTTCTTGTAATTGTACAAAAACCTTTTAATTTACTGCAACCTCATTTATCAGTTCTTGCTCTTATTTCCTGAGCTATTGGACCCCTCTTCAGAAAGTTGTTACTTGCAGCTATATAGTAATCTATGTATCTTTATCCATTTCCTGGGATTGTAAGGTACAATATAGACTCATATTTATAATAAAACTTATCTCCAGGAGAAATTATTTATTTATATATATTTTATTGATTAATTCACATTTTATTTACATTAAACATATAAAATCTTAAGGCTGGTATATGTCAGTTGTAGAGCTTGTTTATCTAACAGAAACTACCAAAGAACTGTAATTTCTTAGTTTGTCTGTTAAAAGTGAACATGCCAGAAAGTTATCTTGAAAAATGTCAAGTTTTAAGGAACAAATAATAGGGATCATTTATTATCTGTTAAATGGCTTGTCCCTACCCTAAAATAATACAAACCATAAACATAAACCATCTTGGCCCAGATGATTTCACTCATGAGTTCTGCTCAATATTAAAAAACAAAAGCAAAATATTCAAAAAGAATGAACCACTTTCACACAAAGGTCTTGCAGAAAGTTGAAGGGAAAAAATTATTCCCAACTGATTTGTGAGATCAGTAGCTGATATCCTTTATCTAAACACATGTAAAAGTTCTTAAGGAAGTGTTAGCAAACTGAATGGATTAGTATGTGTGCAAATGTTAATAGAAAATAACCAAGGAAACATTCTCCTAGAAGTGTGAAGTTGATTCAATTGAACTTCAAGGCCAACAATCTAAAAGTAAAAAGCCAGCTGGCCACTACCCATAATCCTATCTACTAGGAAGGCTGAGATTTGAGGAGCACAGTTCAAAGCCAGCCCTGGCTGGAAATTCCATTAGACTCTTATCTTCCTCCAATTAAGCACCAAGAAAACCTGTAAGTATAACTGTTGTTCTAATGTCAGAATTCTGGCCTTCAACACAAAAGCTCAGGGATAGCACCCAGGCACTGAGTTCAAGCCCAAGGACCAACACAAAAATAAGGAAAAGGAAAAGCCAAATGATTATCTCAGTAATCTTAAAAAGACTTCAAAAAATTAAAAAATCAAAACCCTTAGCAACTTAGAGATGGAAAGGAATGCCGGCAGCAATGGCGGTAGAAGTGGTGGCTCTGCTGGTTCAGAGCATGGGTAGGCAGCAACTTGGGGGCCTGCCCGCGGGCTGTGGTGTGTGAGGGCTGCCTGGTTCCCCTCTTCCCCATCCGCCGCCACTGTGATTGGGTGGAAGAAGGCGCTGGACTGATGGAAATCCTAATGACAGCCTATAAATTCGCCTCCATGTCTAACATGGGCGCCAATGCCTCGGCATTAGAGAAAAAGATTGCTCCAGAATAGTTTCCAGTCAACTGAGCACTATTTTGGATTAGTCAATTTTAGGAATACCTGCTTACTGTAATTCTGTTCTTCAAGCACTTTATTTTTTGGGAAAAAGTTCTAGCATACAAGAGTCAGCCTAGGAAGAAGGAGAACCTTCTTAAGTGCTTTGCAGATCTCTTCCACAGCACAGCAACTCAAAAGGAAAAGGTCAGAGTAATACCTCCCAAGAAGTTCATCACAAGATTACGGAAAGAAAATGAGCTTTTTGACAACTATATGCAACAAGATGCTCATGAATTCTTAAATTACTTGCTAAATACAATTGCTGATATTTTACAAGAAGAGAGAAAGCAAGAAAAACAAAATGGTCACTTGCCTAATGGTAATATTGACAATGAAAATAACAACAGCACACCAGACCCAACGTGGGTTCATGAGATTTTTCAGAGAACATTAATTAATGAAACCAGATGTCTTACTTGTGAAACTATAAGCAGCAAAGATGAAGATTTTTTTAGACCTTTCTGTTGATGTGGAACAAAACACATCAATTACTCACTGTTTAAGAGATTTTAGCTACACAGAAACTCTCTTCAGTGAATATAAATATTACTGTGAAGAGTGTCGCAGCAAGTAGGAAGCACACAAATGGATGAAAGTTAAGAAACTGCCCGTGATTCTAGCTCTCCACCTGAAGAGATTTAAATATATGGATCAACTTCATCAATATACAAAAATTTCATACCGGGTACTTTTCCCTTTAGAACTTTGTCTGTTTAACACTTCAGGAGATGCAACCAATCCTGACAGGATGTATGACCTTGTTGCTGTTGTGGTTCACTGTGGAAGTGGTCCCAATCGTGGCCATTATATTGCAGTAGTTAAGAGTCATGATTTTTGGTTGTTGTTTGATGATGACATTGTAGAAAAAATAGATGCCCAAGCTACTGAAGAATTCTACAGGTTGACACCAGATATCTCAAAGAACTCTGAGTCAGGTTACCTCCTTTTCTATCAGTCTCGGGACTGACAGAGAACCATGATGAAGATATACTTCCTGCCTCATTTCTTCTCTGGTTATTATGGAAAAGAGCAAGCACTGATTTCTAATGAAAACAGACATTCAGGAAGCTCAGGGGATGGTAGCACACTTTGCACACAATAAAGCAAAGACTATGGATTAAGGAGCCCTTCCTATCATGGTAGTTGATTTATTTGCTCAGGTATCATGCTGTCTGTGCAGTTCCATAAAAGGAAATGAAAACAGAGACCAGCTCCGCTTCTTATTGGCACACATTTTCTCTTTATTAATTGCACCAATAATGACTTGAATTCCTTGGGAGGGCAGTAAAATGAATTGGTACCTGTGCTGGTTGATTGATAATGGAAAGAGATGATGCTGAACACAGTGCATATGTGTTGCCCGTGTTCAATATAGATAAAAGCATATTCAGTGGTCTTTTCAAGTATAAACCAGAAGTACTTTTGGGCCCAACACTTGCAGTTGCCTTACTGATGTTTCAAAACACACACACATGTGTACACACACACACACACAACAACAACAACAACAACAACAACAACTAATAAATACTCGAATCCAGTGTCAGGAAGACAAATATGTCTTGCTTCTCTGAAGAAGTGTATAATAATATACAGTATATGTATATTTAGGGAACAATTGGTTAAAAGTGGCTTTTTGTTTCCCCAAGGGGAAAAACTGGTTTTGTAATTACAATTTTTTACTTATTTATTATACTTAAAACAGGTAGAGTCTAAGTATTGTATGAACTGCCCATGATTTTGTCAGTAAATTTTAGCATATTTTTAGTAGTTTTGTTGGCTTAAGTAGTCCTTTTGTTTTGTTTCTATTTTTAAGGTAGATTTTTAATTCTATCTGAAATCACTAAGATAACCATGAGAAAAATTATAGTAAGTAACCTCTCTGTACATCAGTTTGATAATAAAAATTTGAAAAAAAAAAAAAAGAAAAATTACAGTGAGAGCGGTAAACACTGCTTTTTCAGGAGGAACTGATATCTCTGGCTAAGTAGTTGTTCTTTTGTCATAATTTAAAAATCATATTTTATTCCACTTTAATTTCAGGAAAATGAAAAAAAATTCCCTGTAATTGTTGGAATGATGAAAGAAATTCTGGTGCAGTGGTGGCATACCGTCTTTAGAATTCTTAAGTTCTCTAATGTTCAAGTTGAACCATGCTTGGAAAGATTAATGTCATTGTAGTTTTGTTATTTTCAAAAAAATTTTTTTTAATTTTACGTTGGAAAGCAGTCATGTAAGCATCATAACCCTTTCAGCCCAGGTAATAGCTAACAGAATTGTGAAGATAACATTTTTCTGTACTTCTTCCCCCTCTGAGTTTACATTAATCCAACTGGATGGGTGTTGAGAGATTACAATCGATGTTTAGGACTTCATTCTAATGAGAGTTTGAAGAAATCATAGATGTAATAAGAGATACCTATAAAGCACTGTAGTTGATGCTTTCCTGTACACACCAGTAAAGTGGTCTGACTGTGGCCAAGGGTAACTCATAAAAAGCAACTGAAAAACCCTATTTAAAAAAAAGCAATAAAAGAACACATTGTAGTGTTCATCTAACAAATATTATAAAAACAAAAAGCGAAAGAATGATGACTGACTAAATATTTTTGCTCTAAGATCAAAACCAAGAGATGATTTCTACTCTCACTATATCTTTGCAATGTTGGACTGGCAAATGTAGCATGTGTACTAAGACAAAAAAGGAAAAGAAACCAAAACAAAAGGTACACATTTTGTAAATAAAAAAAATTGCTTATGTTCTCAGATGACATATTTCCAGAGCTGACCCCGAAGAACTTATCAACATACTGCTAGACCCAAGAAAGAAGCTGAGCAAAACTGGTAGCCAAGCATCAACAACAACCAAAAATTACACTGTGTTTCTAGAGAATACTAACTGATCATTGGCAATGTATTTTAAGAGTACTATTTAAAATTGGACCTCAAACATGCAATATTTAGAAAGGAATTCAACAAAATATCTTCAACAATATGAAAGTATAAATGACAGAAATCAGAAAAGATCTAGTTACTTGGAGTGCATCCTATATGAAGAGTCAAAATTCTCAGGACACCAATTTACCCAAAATGACACATAGCTTACATGTGATTGCCTGAGCATGCATGCACCATTTCTGAGGCTTAAACCCAGGATTGGAGCACCATTTTTGACCTTGTTTTACTTAGGCTAGCATGTTCTACCATCTGAGCCACAGCTCTACTTACAGCTTTTTGGGGGTAGTTAATTAGAGATAAGAGTCGCACAAATTCTCCCGTTGAGGCTGGCTTCACCTTGTGATCCTCTGATCTCAGCCTTCTAAGTAGCTAGGTTGACAGATGTGAGCCACTGGTGCTTGGTAATGCTATTTTAAAAAGTAATCAAGAAGCTGATTCTAAAAAGTATATGAATAATCAGGAAGTTAAAAGTAGCCACAAAAACATTGAAAAAGAAAAGTTGTCGGACACACTCTAATTGATTTCAGTACTTATATAAAGTTTTATTAAATAAGACAGGATAGAGAAGGCAGTCAGGCAGGCAGGCATTTTTAACAATGTATACAATATGCCATCAAATCCTTCATACATTGTGCTTAGGGGCAACCAGATTGGTTGGGCAAATAATGTCAGTAGTGACATAATTGTAGCTATGTTTTGTTGTAAGTTTTTTCAAGTCTAAGTTATAAAAATTCTGTGAAAGTTTTGCTATTTACATACTCAATAGACAACATTGTAGGAACTTAAGTCAATTTTCAGGCACTAGGGATTAGGCAGGCTGGCAGGCAGGCAGGCAAGAAGGTAGGTGGGCATTTTTAATAATGTATACAACATGCCCCCAAATGCTTTACACAATGTGTTTAAGGGTAGCAAGATTGGTTGAGCAAATAATGTCCATAATGACATAATAGTAGCTATATTTTATAAGTTTTTTCAAGTCTAATTTATAAAAATTCCATGAAAGCTTTGCTATTTCCCTGCTCATGGGACAACATTGCAGAAACTCAGGTCAATATTTAGGTACTAGGGGTTAGGCAGGCAGGCAGGCAGGCAGCAGCAAGCAGGGAGGCAGCCAAGAATTTTAGTAATGTATAAACCATGCCCCAAAATCCTTTGTACATTTTGCTCAAGGGCAGCCAGACAGGTTGAGCAAATAAGGTTCATAATGACATAATAGTAGCTATGTTTTGTTGTAAGTTTTTCAAATCTAATTTATAAAAACTCCATGAAAGTTTTGCACTTTGCCTGCTCAATAGACAACATCGTAGAAACTCAAGTCAATATTCATGCTTCCTTAGGGTTAGGAAGGCAGGCAGGCAGGCATGTTTAATAATGTATATAGAAGTCCCCAAATCCTTTATACATTGTGCTTAAGGGCAGCCAGTTTGGTTGAGCAAATAATGTCCATAATGACATAATAGCAGTTAGGTTGTAAGTTTTTTCAAGTCTCAGTTATAAAACTTCCATGAAAGTTTGCCTCTTCCTGTGTGGGCCTTCCATTTGTGACTAGAGAGGTGTGGGGCAGGGGAATCAGATTCCTTTGCCCCTTTCAAACATGGCCATGCTTCTCTGGTGAGGATTTCTGGCCAGGTCCCCCAATAGCCTCTCTGCCACTTTCAAAAATGGCATTTGTCTAGGTTGGTGGGAGGTATGCCCTTCCAGGTGCTGTTTTCTGAGAGAAAGGCCATATGGTTTGGGAGGGGGAAGCACTCACATTTCCCCTTGGCATTTCAGGCCCCCTGTGATGAGATGAATTGTCTCTATGTCCAGCTTTGATGGGCTGGATTGTGGGATTCCATTCCTCCTGTTTAAATTCATCCTGAAGGTACAAGTAAATCCTATGAGCTAGGCTGCTGCTGTTGCCACCTCTAATTCTGCTCCCATTTCTTTGGCGTATATATCTGTACAATTATGGCTTACTGGGCAGGACTTTCTGGATGTGGAAAGCCTGAGGGGAAGCTAAAACTCTGCTTCTTTGCACAGAGATGAATTTGTTTCCTGTTCTCTTCATGCCATCATCTCCTCCTCAACATTGAATTTAATCTCACACCAGTGACAATGTCTATGAAGAATAAGAACAAATGCTGCCAAGAATGAAGAGAAAGGGAAAAATTACATATGATTCTTGTAACATCATGCATGCAGTAGGAAAATCAGCATGTAGGTCCCAAAAGAATCTTTATAAAATTTTATGATATGAAGCATGGGCACTACTACATCATAGGACTAAGGCCACTCTGTGTGTGTGTGTGTGTGTGTGTGTGTGTGTGTGTGTGTGTGTGTAACATATCATCATAAGAATTTAAAAATTAAGTGACAAAAATTTTGTAAAATGTAATGAATATGCCATTTTAATAGATCATTAACAATCTCATTAGAAAGGACAGTGTGATCACAGCTCTGAAGTAGCTCTGTTCTTAGGGCCCATTAAGGTGTCTACTGGGAATTTGGGTATAACATAGTTTGACCAGAAGAAGACATAATGTTGGCTTTAATATTTATTAAGACTTGTAATAGAGCAGAATTTCATCTCTTACCCATTTTCTCAGACAAGTACATAACTGTTTCATTTATGTATATAGAAAGTTTAGCAAAAATTACCTGTTGTTTTTAATTTAATTTAATTTAAATATGTTTGCAAATCTATTTATGGTGACAGGAAAGATAGCCTGAACGATTTCGTTTCTTTAAGTGTAGGTTTTTAAATGATTCTTCCATAGGCTCCTATGCCAGCTATGAAGATTTTAAGATAAAATGTACCTATGTTACATCTTACTGTTGTTTTATCCTCAATATGTGTATGTGTGTTTGGTACTCAAAAGCATATTTACTACTTTGTACAGGGGGGTTACAATTACCTACATAAGGCAGTGAGTGTATTTCCAGTCAAACGTGTTACCCTTGCTCATGTTTTTCCCCTTTCCCTCCTCCTTCAATCCCCACACCCAAAGATGTACAGTTCATTTCGAACATATTGTCTTGTGAATATTGCTATGGCATTGGTTTGCCCTTTGTCTCTTTTCTCACCACTTGGTTGTTTCCCTTTCCTTCCCTAGTTAAGATAAATGTAAATACAATACCCAAGGTACAAAAATAAAATACAGTGACAACAGAGGGCATACCTTAAGGGAGAAAAGATTAAGAAAAAGGAAATAACTGCATATCTTACATTAAAATCAACAGCAAATTTCCTCCTTGAGTGGGAAAGTTGAGAATATAAACATGCAACAGAATTTCCATATTGACTTTGACTTATTGACATGTATTTGCTGGTTTCCACAGCATGATTGCCTCCCTTAGGCAATAGTAAGCAGACACATTTGTGTACCCAGAATTCTCATGGGAACATACTTGAATTAACTAGTACTGTTCTGAGTCTTTTATAGAATTTAGATGTGTGAACTGACCATCTGGGTATGATACTCTAATAACTTTGGGTGGTGTGTCACTTGCAAAGATATTTTTGTGGCCATATCTCTTTGCGTCTGACATGACATCTTCTGATGCAGTCCAGTTGCATCATCCCAAATGGCTTGACACAGATTTCAACCCAATCAATGAAAGTTAACTTCATCCCTGGGGCCTCACTATCTAGGACGTTGGAGGAAATCAGCACCTGCGATGAAGAAGGAGAATCTGTAAACATGTTGTCCAACTCATGTTTTTCTCCTTGACACAAAGCCACATATGCAGAGCCCCTAGAAAGTTTTACACATTCTTCATGGGGATTCACAAGAGGCTTTAATGTCAATGTGCATTAAAAGACTCATGTGCACCTATACGATGGTATATGAATATATATATTTAGCCGACACTGTGAGTCTCACCTCCAGAGGGAATGTCAGCTTGGCAGATGCTTCGGGTATGTGCCTTTTGATTTTCATACTCGTTTTTCTCCAGTTTCCCCTCCTTCTCAGGTCTTTGGTTGGCACTAGCTGCTTTTCTACGATGAAGCACCGAGCACACATGAATGGAGATGCGATGCTTGCTGTGTTTTTCCCTCTCTACACTTTGGGAACTGAGGGAAGTCACAGTGATGCTTCCAAGGATGAGCAGAACAAGCCGTAAGTAGCTCAGCAGTTTATTTCCAGTTAGTGTTTGGTTCTCTGGATGGGCCATGGCTGTGGGAACTCTGGCTGCATAGATGAATGCTCTCCATCTTCTCTATCCTGACCTCCCATCCCTAGGCACCAGAAACAGTTCCATTTCATTATGCTATAGGGCATCTATTCTAGAGTAATTTTCTGCCTGCTACTAGGAGAGAACTTGAGGTAACCTCTTCTCTTTATTTCAGCACCACTGTATCTCTGCAGCCCAGTTCTCATTGCAAAGGCTGAAGTGCTGTTATTATTTAAAAACCTGAGTCAGTGGCATGTGTTCTCTACTAAAAGGCTTCAAACACAATCCTTCCCCACAAACGCGCAGTCTGAGAATATTTATTTGCTAATACTTATATTGTGAGGATATTGATAAAAATTCTTATTGTAGTCTTCTGGCTCATGACTGTAATCCTAACTACTCAGGAGGGTGATCTCTGAGGATAGGGATTTGAAGACAGCCCGAGCATAAAGATCTGTGAGATCTTCATCTCCAATTAAGCACCCATACCTGGGAGGAAAACTCTAGATAAAGGGATAGAGTGATAGCCTTGAGAAACTAAGCTCAAGGATAGTATCTGGGCTCTGATTTCAAGTGGTAGGACTCTCTCTCTCTCTCTCTCACTGTAGAAAAGTACTCTCAAATTAAGAACTGTGGAATTATTTCATGTCAGATAAGTGGTACAATACAGACGTAAGCAGGCATTATAAAAGATCCCTTAAAAGAGAATTTTATCTGCCCACAGTGAGTTCTGATTTACTCATGCACATGAAAAACCTTGGCAGAGGGTCTGAGAAATGGCTATGCAAAGAAAAGTAAAGAAATGGTTGTATGAGTTAAGCTTAAAAGCTTTAAATCTGACGTTTCCTGTACCTGTCACACTATGTTAGAATGTGTTCTTCAAACATATTCTCCTGCAATTTCTCAAACTGTACTACATTGATATTTCTTGAATTCTAACTCTGTGCTAACAGATCTTCATTTTATTTTATTTATTTATTTATTTTTTTTTTGGCCAGTCCTGGGCCTTGGACTCAGGGCCTGAGCACTGTCCCTGGCTTCCTTTTTGCTCAAGGCTAGCACTCTGCCACTTGAGCCACAGCGCCACTTCTGGACGTTTTCTGTATATATGGTGCTGGGGAATTGAACCCAGGGCCTCATGTATACAAGGCAAGCTCTCTCGCCGCTAGGCCATATCCCCAGCCCCCAGATCTTCATTTTAAATAGAATACGGTTTTAAATTTTGATAAGCTGCTGAATTTTAAAGAGTTTTTTGGAGCCACCAAATATTTTGGATCATGCAGAGAATATATATTGTACTGAAGTAATTTTGTATTTACATTGTATGATGTGACATAATTCATGTGAATGTTATTCACTGCTTGGCTATGTTAATAAAGTTGTTTAACTATAAAAAATAAAAAAAATTTAAAAAAGAAAAAGGTCCATAGGGAACTTCAAGATATTCTAGCAGCATATTCCTTACCTGTCACAAGAGAAAATGTCATTGCCTCCATATATTAATTCTTTTCAAGTGCTTGTGTGACAAGTGCATCCTGAGGTAGCTGCCCACAGTTTGGAGCTGAGATGGCTGGGATACAATTACTCCCATCCTTGCTGTAGAAGGTATATGTCTTTATCTCATATGTCACTGGTATTTCTGCTTATCTTTCTTTTATGCTTGTCCCAGAACCCCAGGGCCTGGGCACTTGACCCTGAGATTTTGTTTTTTTCTCAAGGCCAGTGCTCTACCACTTGAGCCACAGCTCCACATCTGGCATTTTGCGGTTGTTAAATGGGGATTAATAGTCTCACAGACATCCATGCCCTAGGTGGGTTCAAAACAAGATCCTCAGATCACCATTTCCTGAGTAGGTAAGACTTCAGGCATGAATCACCTGTGCCTGGGGTAGTGTATTTGACTTAATCCCTTACTATCTACCCTTGCTTTGCTGAGATTCCTTCTCTTGCTTTCCCAAAATATGTTTGTGTCTTTTTGTTAATGTACTAAGATAGATGCATTAAGTATTACAGTTACAGCTGGTGGATGTTCTTAGCTATCTACAGATAGGAAGAAAAGTATGGTCTGGGTATTAAGAATTACAGCATGGTATTGAAAACAAATAGCTGTATTTATTCATGACGTCTTTCTTATATCAATGGACCACTGCCATTAGATATTATTAGGTTAAATATTTGACTCAATTCTCTATCCACTGACGTTCCAACAATGTTCCTTTACTTTTATACAAGCTGGTATTTGTGCCAACTATCTGGTTCATTTTGTAGCTCTCCATTCCATGTCATGTACTTTGATTATAGTCACCGTCTTTATGCATAACCGTTTTATACCTAATCCTACATTCCTTTTTCTCTCCCATGACTCTAATTTTCACTGTTCCTTTTCAGCTTTCTTAGGTTGTTAGCATTACAGGTATGAGTCATTAGTCTTGAGCTTGCTTTATACTCTTGACTGGCCTTTTCTCCCAAGGGTAGTGCTCTACCACTTGAGCCACACGCCCACTTCTGGCTTTAGGTTGGTTAACTGGGAATAACAATGACAATATGCTTTTATCCTCCAACTGGCTTTGTCTTTTATTGATCACTGGTGTCAATACAGGTAATTTTAATCATGTGGGGTATCCCTACTTTTTAATTATTATATACCATCATCCAACCTGCAATTCTTTTGAATTTTTTTGAATAATTACTTATTTATTTTCAAAGTGATGTACAGATGGGTTATGTTTCATATATAAGGCAATAGGTACATTTCTTGTACAATTTGTGACCTCCTCACTCATTTCCCCCTTCCCTTCCCTTTCCCTCCATGAGTTGTTCAGTTGGTGTACACCAAATGGTTTTGCAAGTATTGCTTTTGGAGTCCTTTGTCTTTTTATCCTTTGTCTTTTGATTTTGATATTCCCTTTCACTTCCCTAGTTCGAATACCAGTATACACAGTATCCTGGGTACTTACATGAGATACAGTGATAGTGCAGGGACAACCACAGGTAGGGGATACAAGACAATCATCACCAACAAAAAAAAGCTATGGTTTCACATGGCATATTGAAAGTAATTACAACAGTGATATAAAACTCCTTTCCATAACATGGAGTTCATTTCATTTAACATCCTCTTATGTTTCCATAATTTTTATTTTGTTTTAGAATTACTACAAATTATATTTTGAGGAGGTGCCATTGTGATATTTACATACATGCATGTAGTACACTTGGAACAAATTTGCCTTCATCTTATTATATTTACTACTACGAAAAATAAGCAGTGAATTTCAGGAGATGCTCTGTGTTTCAGAACATTCACATGTAGACTGGCAAGTTTGTTTTATACTGAGATAGATTTAGGTATAAATGAATACCTATTAATATATATGAAGAGCCATATCTAAAATGAATAGCCTCTACTTCTCATTGCATTTATGTGAAGAACTTACAAAAAGAGGCAATGAATGAAAATGTACACTCATTCTTTCTCCATGGGAACTATTATGGTAATAATCTTTAGGCTCTGTTCTTGCAACACTTTTAAAAAAACTGGATGTTGCAAGTATTTAATTTAAAATTAGCTAATATATCTGACGTATCTGCTTCTTGATGTCTACCAGGGGAAACAGCATTTAAATACTATATTTCTAGTATGATTCTTCAGCTCAGATCATATCTGTTGAGTTTTTACATACTTGATGTCATCATAATGTAGACTGAATCACTCAAAACACAGGA
Organism: Perognathus longimembris pacificus; assembly: GCF_023159225.1. Lineage (NCBI taxonomy): Eukaryota > Metazoa > Chordata > Mammalia > Rodentia > Heteromyidae > Perognathus > Perognathus longimembris. Next base: position 37,949,936 of record NC_063178.1, read on the forward strand.
TTTTTCCCACAGCTGGAGCTAGTTACAACAAGATAAGGCAATAAAATATTTGGTGTCTTGTGAAAGCCTATCCTTATGCAAAGGACAAGAGATTTTTGCTGAGGTGCACGTAGTAAAGGAAAGTAAGGGAGATCTCTTTCAGCTGAAGTAAATTTCTGGATCTCATTCATGTCCTTATCTAAGCATAAGACACTACATTCACATTCATCACAATAGGGGGTATTGGTTTAACATACTCATTGGAAATGAAGCAAGCATTGAACTCATCAAAGTAATAAGCTCTGAAATAGTCATCATAAATTTCAATGCTCATTTCCCAGGTTTACCTTCAAGAATTACCAATTTGTTTTGGCCTTGACTTTTGCTGTTGAAGAGATCAACAAAAACCCTGCACTTTTATATAACGTGACTCTCGGGTTTGATATCTCTAATGTTCAATTTGAAGCTTGGAAAACATTCAAAAATGCTTTCATGAGCCTCTTTGGGAACTATAACATTCCAAACTACTCTTGTATGAGCGACAGCAAGTCTATAGCAGTCCTTACAGGACCATCAGGATTAACATCTGCCCAAATGGGGACATTACTGGACCTCCACAGGTTTCCACAGGTGAGTATGGGAAGAGTAGAGATATATATTTTAAAGCTCATTTGATTCCATTACAGGTGTTAGAACTGAATGGTGTGAAGAGACTGGACTTATGAACCTATAACATTTTGAGATACTCAAACGTAGGAATTCAAGGTAATGGGAAATGTAGTCCCATTGTTCACCAAAGATGATGGGAAAGTTAAAATAGATTAATGAATTATTTGAAGTTTTAAACCTTATCAATTTTAATTACTTTATTTATTGTCAAAGTGATGTACAGAGGACTTACAGTTTCATATGTCATAAGTCTCCTGAGTAGCTAGGATTACAGTTGTAACACACACACAGACACACAGACACACACACACACACACACACACACACACTCAGGTACAAGATATGCTGAATGAAATAAGTCAGCCTCGGAAAGAGAAAGGTGCCATGGGTTTTCTTATATGTGAAAGTTAAACCTAAAATATGAACATGAACTACAAAATAAATATGGATCACATCAATACACATTAATATGCATATAAAAAAAGTTTATCCATATAGAACACATTGGCTTGGAACTCCTTGTTATATCCTCCCTCAACTAACAGAATAAAAATGAATGCAAGAAAAATGTAGCATATATTGTCTGAGGGGTGTAGATATTAAGGGAATATGCAAAGGGGCAAAGAAATAGAGAATACATGTTTGGAAAAATAAAACAATAAACTGGGAATGTGTAGGATTGATATAGATGGGGAAAGCTGATTGGAATAGTGACAAAGATCAAGATGCATTGTATACACAAATTTATATGTAGTAAACTATTAAAATTATTTTATAGGGCTGGGAATGAGGCTTAGTGGTAGAGTGTTTGCCTAGCATGCATGAAGCCTGATTCCTGTGCACCACATACACAGAGAAAGCCAGAAGTGGCACTGTGGCTCAAATGACAGCGCTAGCCTTGAGGAAAAAGAAGCCAGGGACAGTGCCCAGGCCCTGAGTTCAAGCCAAAGGACTAGTAAAAAAATGAATTATTTTCTATTGCTGGGGGCTGGTGCCTGTAATCCTATCTACTCAGGAAGCTGAGATCTGAGGATTGTGGTTCAAACCAGCCAGGGCAGGAAAGTCTGTGAAACTCTTCAATTAACCACCAGAAAACAAGAGTGGTACTGAGGCTAAAGTAGTAGAGTGCTAGCTTTGAGCACCTAGCCCCAAAGTTGAAGCCCCATGACTGACCAAAAATATTTTTTATTAAATATTAAAAGAAAAACATACTTCCCATCTACTTCAACTTGTTATATACTGCACATCATGATTGAAACTGTGATGGATAGTAATATCCTCATTCATGGAACATCCGATTTTCATTCCCTTTAGATTACCTTTGGGCCTTTTGATCGTTCCCTGAGTGATCATAACAAGTTTCCTGCTCTCTATCAGATGGCCCCAAAGGACACACTAATAGCCACTGCCATGGTTTCCTTATTGCTTCACTTCAGCTGGAACTGGGTGGGACTGTTAACACTACAAGATGAGAATGGTTTGTGGATTCTTCCTGAATTGAAAGAAGAGATGGTCAAGAACAAAGTCTGTATAGCCTTTGAGCTAGCATTCTCACACTATTCTGTGTCATTGAAATTCCTGGCACTTACTAACCCAATTTATAAATCTTCAGCAAATGTCCTCATCATATATGGTGATTATGAATTCCTACTACATTTAATGATTTGTGTTGAGCACTATTTCATAAAAGGCAAAGTTTTTATCATGAATTCACAGTGGGAGTTAACCACAAGGAGGAGATATTTCATGCTAGGCTCATTACATGTCCCTCTCATTTTCTCACACCATCACCCAGATGTTTCTGGATTCACAGATTTTTTCAAGTCAGTTAACCCTTCCAAATACACAGAAGACTTCTTCCTTGCTTGGCTATGGTTTCTCTCTTTTAATTGCTCAGATTCTGAGTCTGACTGTGTCATGTGGGAGAACTGTCCTCATGATGCCTCTTTGGATTGGTTGTCTGGGAATGTTTTTGACATGTCCATGTCTGCAGAGAGTTACAATATATACAACGCTGTGTATGCTGTGGCCAACGCTCTCCATGAGATGCTTCTTTATCAAACAGAAGTACAAACAATGGGAAACAGAAAGGAGAAAAGGCCTTCCCCTGCACAGGTAAGACCTCTGTTTCAAGTGGAACATACAGTGAGCAAAGTCTCTTCTTAGATGGTTTTCTTACAATGTAAAATTTAATATTTCAGTTATTTTCCCCAAACCCAAGAAATTTTAATTGTTTAAATGCCCGTGAGGCACTCTAGACTTGTGTTCATATGCTCTTCAGGAAAAACAGGCCAGTACAAGGACAAAAGTAATTTTATATTTTATAAATTCTTTCATTTACAAGGGACCTCAACATATTCATAGCTGATGTTCTGAAAACTGTAAGTGCAATTTTTTTCTGTATATTTCTTTTTATTCTGCTAGTTCTGGGGCTTGAACTAGGGGCTGGGCACTGTCCCTGAGCTACTTGTGCTTAAAGCTAGCACTCTACCACGTGAGCAACAGTGCCACTTTCAGCCTTTTCTGTTTATGTGATACTGAGGATTACGCTATATTCCCAGCCCCTCCCTATGAATTTCATACGTAAAAGCAAAGGATGACCTGCTGAAGGAAATTAAATGTATTCTCATAAGTGACATAGTTTAGGTACTAGTATTAAGTGACATTCTTTAGGTATTAATCATGAAAGAAGCACACACTGGAGACATTCATAATATATGAGCTTGTGTCAAACTGTAGCTAGGCAAGTGAGAACGTCTCATTCATGACTATTTACATGGAATTGGCTTTCTCCTGAATTCTGTATCAGAAGTTAAAGGCAATCAGAAGCTTTTCTTAGGTCAAGTTTTTTATCTTAACTCTGGAATAAACTTCAGCGTAAGATGATGAATCTCGTTTAGCTGCATGGTTTTCTGAAGAACATCCAATTTCACAATCCTGCTGGAGATCAAGTGATTTGGGATGAGAAAAGAAAGTTGGAAGCAGAGTATGACATTGTAAACATTTGGACTTTTCCAGAAGGTCTTGAACTTAAATTGAAAGTCGGAATGTTTTCTCCATATGCGCATCAACTGTCTTTATCTGAAGATATGGTAGACTGGGCCATAGGAACCACAGAGGTGGGTTGGGTTTAACTGTAATGATTTTAAAGACATATAAGTAAGCCAAATTCACCCTTGAAATGTATGTGGTTGAATGCCAGCAATTTAGTCCTGAAATATAACCTACTCAGGTGGCTTTGATGTGGATATCATGGTTTGAAGTCAGTTCAATCACGACCATCTGTTGAGACTCTTTTGTTCATTTAACCACCAACAAAGCAAAGTGGATACTGGTAGCTCATCCCTGTAATCATTTGTCCTCAGGAGAACGACATCCTCAGATCTAAGATTATATAAGTCAGTTTAAGCCTGACTTGACAGGAAAATCTGTGAGACTCATATCAATGGACTACCTAAAAGCTTCAGTTATGATGTGGATCAAGCCCTAACACAGTGTAAACATCCTGTTTTGAAGCTGTAGGATAAGTATCAAAATTTTAAAAGAAATTAATAGTCCCTAATGTTCATTTGCAATATTGGCCTGAAATATGAATTGCATATTTCTTAGCAGCTTTCTAACACTTTGACAAAGTACCTAAGTAATTACGTGGCTGAAAGCTTTATTTCCCTCGCTTCTGTGGAGTTCCTTCATTGGCTTGCTACTTAGGCATTCTTTTCATCAAAGTGTGAGAATCATTTAAAGAGTTTGTGTGATGGGATTCTCACTTCATGGCTACTGGAAAGGTAAGAGGAAAATATGATGGGTATGGGGTTCTCCTAACCCTACAAAAGGGAAATCGTGGCATTATTTACAGCATAATTTTAAAGCTTCAAACAGGATTATTCCTCCTTGCTCTTCACAATTTCACAGATGAATATAAGAGAAGATCAATTCAATGAAGCTCCATAGTAATGGCCCATAAAATTTACTTTCTTGCCATTAATCTCTAATCTTTTGAAGGTTTCATACTTCTCTGTAGCTCAACAGACTAGAGATCAAGGCTAGAGCTCACAAGCCATTTGGGATCACATGATAAGCAATCTATAGCAGAATTCAATTTTCTGACTGGGTATATGTGCATCAAATTACTATGCTTAATAATCCAATTCTTTAAAATAATGAACATCTTGGAATGTTAGGTCAAAGTCTGCACAGTTACTGATACCTATCAGGCTTCCCACAGCCTCCTCACTCTGTCTGCAGTGAGAGTTGTGGTCCTGGATTCAGGAAATCCCCACAGGAGGGAAAGGCTGCCTGTTGCTTTGATTGCACTCCCTGCTCAGAAGATGACATTGCTAATGAGACAGGTCAGTTCATGTCTGCGGGAGACATTCAAAATCTCTCCTGGAGTGTGCCCCAATATATGCAAGCAAATGAAAAGTCCTGCATTACGATTGCAGAATCTACTTCTTGCTTCCTTCACTTAGCCATTTAGTTGAAACAAGGATGGTAAGCCTTCTTGAAAAAAAAAAAAACAGATAAGAGATAAGCATGAGCTCTAAATTACGAATAGGATTAAATTTTTTCTTCTCTCCTGTATGCAGTTCTATTCAACTTCTCATTTATGTAATTTAATTGCTATCGTATAAAGTGCAAAGCATTGTTAAATACAAGGTCTTCATGTTTCTCAAAAGTACCTTTAAAATGCAATGAAAATATCAACGTGTGCATCTTTGTTTCTTAGGCCTTGTTCTTGCAAAAGAACAAGTGCTAAGACGTGTCTTTGGGTTTAGGAGGAGTAACAAGTAATTTGCATAGCATGATTTTTATAGCTTCAAACAGTGATTTTATTTTCTGTCCTCCACCACTTTACAGAAGCAGGAAGAGACAAATACAAAATGTTAGGAAAAGGTCACAGTACTCTTATTTATATTGCAAAGAGATATTGAGGGAAGGGCAAGCTTTACTATCTATGATTTTGAAAGAGGAATTTCAGTTGTCAAATCAGGCTCAGTATTTTTGTGGCTTCTTGAAAAGGTGCTGAGAACAATTGTGAAATTTTTAGGATGGCAAGAAATATCATCTGTGATATTCACTGAACAAAAAATGTTCCAATCAGACTGAAAAAAGAGAATGTGGGCAGGAGTGTGAGAACATGATAAAGACATAGAAATAATATTCAACATTTCTGGTAACATTTGGTAATATTTACTTCATGCTAGTAAGTATTGGCATGGTGGAATTATCTCTGTAGGGGAATTTCCTTATTTCCTTTTATGTTCTGAGTAGGGACTAACAGTTATTTGATTTACTCACCAGATATGGAGCAGTGTGTGAAGTGTCCAGATCATCAGTATGCCAACAAACAGAGAAACCAGTGCCTCACAAGAGGTAAAAGTTTCCTAGCTTATGGAGAACCCTTGGGTATGGCCTTGGCCTGCATGGCTCTTGGTTTATCTACACTCACAGCACTTGTTCTTGGGATCTTTGTGAAATATCACAACACCGCCATTGTCAAGGCTAATAACCAGGCCCTCAGCTACATCCTGCTAGTCTCCCTCATCTTCTGCTTTCTCTTTTCCTTGCTCTTTATTGGCCAACCCAACACAGTCACCTGCATTCTACAGCAAACCACATTTGGAGTTGCATTCACTGTATCTGTTTCCGCTGTTTTGGCCAAAACTGTAACTGTGGTTCTGGCATTCAAGGTCACTTCTCCAGGGAGAAAGATAAGGTGGCTGCTGGTATCAGGGGCTCCTAACTTCATCATTCTCATCTGCACCCTGATCCAGGTGACTCGCTGTGGAATCTGGCTGGGAACCTCTCCTCCCTTCATTGACACTGATACCCACTTTGAACATGGCCTCATCATCATCCTGTGTAACAGTGGCTCCCTCACTGCTTTCTACTGTGTCTTGGGTTTCCTGGTTTTACTGGCCCTGACCAGTTTCACTGTGGCTTTCCTGGCCAGGAACCTGCCTGACACCTTCAATGAAGCCAAGTTCCTCACCTTCAGCATGCTGGTGTTCTGCAGTGTGTGACTCACCTTACTGCCTGTCTACCACAGTGCCAAGGGGAAGGTCATGGTGGCTGTTGAGGTCTTCTCCATCTTGGCCTCTAGTGCAGGGCTCCTAGGCTGCATTTTTGCCCCCAAGTGCTACATCATCTTGTTGAGGCCAGATAGAAATGTTCTGCATGGCTTCCGGGGCAAAACACATACTGGGAGAAATAAGTGTTCTTAAGATGAAACTTCCACATTTGATTAGATATATTCCTTTTCTTTATTAGGTATTAGTTTAGATTGCTATAATAACTTCTATGAATAAGTGAATCTTACTCATTTCTCTAGTAAGGTTACAGTAACAAATTTAATCTAGAGACATGTAAATTTAAATTTTATTTATTTATTTATTTATTTTTGGCCAGTCCTGGGCCTTGGACTCAGGGCCTGAGCACTGTCCCTGGCTTCTTCCCGCTCAAGGCTAGCACTCTGCCACTTGAGCCACAGCGCCGCTTCTGGCCGTTTTCTGTATATGTGGTGCTGGGGAATCGAACCTAGGGCCTCGTGTATCCGAGGCAGGCACTCTTGCCACTAGGCTTTATCCCCAGCCCCTAAATTTTATTCTTTATATTTTTTATTTCAATTTTCTCTGTACTTATCCCATCTTCTCCACCAGTACATTTTTTATGTCACCTTCTTTTCTATTTTTGCTTTTTCAATCAGTTGCCTATTTTTTTTTCTGGTTACAGTCTTGGGGTTTGAATTTAAAGCCTGCATACTCTCCCTGGATTTTTTGTTCAATGTTGGTATTTTACCACTTGACCCACAGCTTCCCATTTTTTTTTTCCATGATTAAACTGAGATAAGATTCTCATGGGCTTTCCTGCCCAGGTTACCTTCAAACCGGGATTACCAGACCTCTCCTTCCTGAGTAACTAGAAGTATGGATAATTTTCTAAATTTTAAAGTACATTTAAATCCTGCCTGCACATCATAATGCTGCTTAATCCTCAATACAATTCTTTAATATTTTCCTTAAAAATTTTTCCATGTTTTCATATGCTTGTTATAATGTACTTTGTTTAGTAATTTGTATTTCTCTTTGAACCATTAAGTATAATGCTGGTTGTATGTTTGACCTTTACAATCTTTATTATATTGAGGAATGTTCCATGGATTTCTACATTCTCCAGAGCTTCTTTTATAGACTGTTGAATCTAGTAAAATAATTTGTCTACATTAATTGAGATGATCAGGTGGTTATTGTCTTTGCTCCTGTTAAAAGCAAAAGAATTCTATGAAGGAAGGACAGTATCAGAGGTATATCAAACTTAAATCTCTATTACAAAGTCATGGTACAAAGTCAATAGTATACTGCGTAAGTATATGCATGCAGACTCCTGCAACAGAATAGAAGACCCAGAATGATCTCACAGACATGTAGCATAGTAATAATCAATCAGGAAGCCAAAAGCACTGGATAAAAGAAACAGATTTGTCAATAAATGGTAATGGCAGAATTGTCTATACACAGGCAAAAAGCTGAAGGGAAATCCATATACACACAATATACATATATATACATATATACAATTATACATATATATATATATATATATATATATATATATATATCACCCTGCACCAGAATCAATTCCAAATCAATTAAAAACCTCAATGTGAGGCCAAATGTATGAAGTGTGTAGGGGAAGCACTAGGGTTCCTGGGTACCAGACAAAACTTCTTAAGATCCAGGAAAAAAAAAAACATAGACTTCAGACTTGATCAATGATATTGCATCAACCTGAAGTGTATCTACATAATAATGCACATACTTAGCAAGACAAATGAAAAGCCCATAGAATAGGAGGAAGATTGTTTTTTACTAGATGTACATCAGACAAGGGCTTTGAATTGGGAATATACTTAATATACTCAAAGATTAAACCCACAAAATGAATTGTCAAAGAAACAAAAATCAAATTAATAAATGAGCTAAAGACTTAAAGACAGATTTCTCAGAAGAAGAAACTTCCATAGACACATGAAGAAAGGTTCAACATCTCTGGCTACAAAAGGTATGCAAATCAAAACAACTTTGAGATTCTACCTCACCCCAGTCAAAATAGCCATTATCAAGAAACTTATCAGTAACAGATGCTGGAGGCGATGTAGCCAACATGGCTACATCTACTACTACACTGTTGGTGGGAATGGAAACTTGTACAACCACTCTGGGAAGCAGTATGGAGTTTCCTCATAAGACTAAATATAAAGCTCTCCTATGACTCAGCAATTCCTTTTCTGGACATTTTATACAATAGGTGACAAACCAGGCCAACTGAAGCTACCAGCACAGCCCTGCTCATTGCAACACTGTTTACCATGGATATGATATGGTCTCAACCCAGATGCTCCTCAGTGGATGAATGGATGAAGAAAATGTGGTTAATACACATAATGTAATTCTATGCTTCCATCAGAAAGAATGATATTATACCATTCATAAGAAAATGGAAAGAATGGGGAAAATTACATTAAACAAGCAAAGTAAGCCAGATGCAAAGAAATATAGGTTGTATGTTTTCCCTCATTTGTTGTATCAACCTACAAGTGAACACACTGGATGATAAAAGACCGAAGAGTTCACTTGGACATTATAATTATACAACACTCTAGACATTCACACACTAAGACAAAGTATGATATTATTGGAAGAGGATCATAAGGTCATATAAAATGATGTTTATCAATATGAACAGCAAAAATGGAAATGAAGTTTTGGGGGTTTTTGTTTTCCTTTTTCAGTTTATTTTCTGTCCATAGGCAGAACAAATGATACAGCCAACCAAAGCCAGGACCTCCATTGCTCATAACTCCTGGTGTTGGCATCAATCCATAAGTGTGCTTCTGTGAGCACCTACTTCCTGGGCTCTATTCCCTAGGCTCCACCAGCAGGAAGCAGCCCCATGTGATTAGAATTGGCACTCACACTTTGAACAAATGTTCAGTATCTGCTGAGTGTTGACTAACTTCTGGTGGGTGGACCTTTTGTTTCCCAATATCCACTTGCAGTCTGTTATCACAGTCCTTGATTGCTCTTCAGTGATCAACATTCCTTATGGCCAAGATCTGGGCAACATTAGAAAGGTGGGTGTTGAGTTCCTTGTTTCACAGTTAGGAGGCATCTGTGGTATTTATCATTGGGATCCAGTGTACATACATAGGGTTGGGGAGTATTTGGATTCAGAATCCTTCTAGATTCCCCTTCACTTTCCAGGTCTTTTTAGTCTCCTCCAAGACTAGATTAGGCAGGAGCAGGAGAGGAGTAAGGGGAGGCTGTTATCTGCCGCATTGAACCACTGCAGAGTGTTTGCCTGTGGGTGGCGTATCTGGAGTCAGTAGCCTTCCCCGGTATGTGGGGGGCTAGCTTCTGAGATCCTGCTCTTAAGCCAGCCTGAAATCACCCTCAGATTTTATGACCTCTCCAGCTTTTTTTTTTTTTTTTTCAGTGAGGCTTTAGGTTTTGAAATTCCAAGCTGCACAACTACCCAATAGCCATGCTGCAATTTAGCAGGAATGCTGAGATTGTCCTGACTCACTGCTGAGGAATAGGTTTGCCTTCCCTGTGTGGCCCTTCAATTTGTCACCAGAGAGAGCTGGAGTGTGGAATCAGATCCCTTTGCCCCTTTCAAAAATGGCCCTGCTTCTCTGGTTAGTATTTCTGGCCAGGGGCCCCGACAGCTTCTTGGCCACTTTCAAAAATGGCATTTGTCTAGGTTGGTGGGAGATATGCTCTTTCAGAAGCTGTTCTCTGGGAGAAAGGCAGATGGTTTTGGAGGGGGAAGCATTCACACTTCCCCTTGGTATTTGAGACCCTCTGTGATGGGATGAATTGTCGCTCTATGTCCAGCTGTATCTGGCTGGGTTGTGGGCTCCAATTCCTGCTTCTTAAGTTCATGCTGAAGGTACAGGTAAAGCCCATGAGCTAGGCTGCCATTGTTGCCACCTCTAATTCTGCTTCTTTGCTGTATATCTCTGAACAATTATCGCCTACTGGGCCGGACTTCCTGGATGTGGAAAGCCTGAGGGGAAACTAAAACTCTGCTTACTTGGACAGATATGAATTTGTTCTCTGTTCTCTTTTGGCCATCATCTCCTCCCCAACATTGAATTTAATTTCACTTCAGTGACAATGTATATGAAGAAGTCTAAGAACAAATACTGCCAAGAACAAAGGGAAATGGAGCACTTAGTTACACTTGAGTCATGAAATTCCATGCATGCAGTAGGGAAATCTGTATGTAGGTTCCACAAGAAAGTACAAAAAGCTTTATGATATGAAGCATGGCCACTACCTCGAGAGACTAAAGCCCATTGTGTTTAGATACAAGAGAGAAAGATAGATATACATAAATATTTGCCCTCCTTAGAGCTAATGTATGATAGTAAGAATTTTAAAATGCAGTGATAGAGATTCTGTAAATGTAATGAATACATTCTTTTCATAGACCATTCACAATCTCATTCAGAATTACAGAGTATATTACAGCTCTGAAGTAGCCCTGTTTTCAAAGGCCATTAAGTTGTTTACATGGAATTTGGGACTAACATATTCTGACGAGCAGAATACATGTTGGTTGTAACATTTATTAAGGCTTGGGATAGATTAGAAATCTATTACTACCATATATTCTCAGACAAATACATCATGAAAATATCTTGATTTATCTATGTAGAAAGTCTGGCAAAAATTACCTATATGAAGGAGAAAATTCAGATTATAAATGTGCAACACAATTTCCATATTGACCTTGACTTATTGACATGTAGTTGCTGGTTTGACCAGCATCATTGCCTCCTTAGGCAATAGTAAATGGATGCATTTGTTGGGGCCTCTGTACACGAAATTCTCATGGAATCCACTTAAATCAAATAGTAATGTTTTGTGGCTCTTAAGTTAGATGTGTCAATTGACCATCTGGGTATGATTCCCTAATAACTTTGGTTGACGCTCCAAATGGCAAAGCTATTATGCAGCCATTTCACTGAGTATCTGATGTGACTTCCTCTGATGCAATCTAGTTGCTCATCCCAAATGACTTTATGCAAATAGTTTCTTGACACAGATGTTGGACCAAATACATCAAAGATAACTTCATGCCTGGGGACTCACTATCTGTGGTCTTGGAGGAAATCATAGCACATGCCACGAAGAAGGAAAATCTGCAATCATGTTGTTCAACTCATCTTTTTCTATGCATACAAGGCCACAGCTGGAGTGCCCCAAGGAAGGGTTTTACATTCTTTCTGGGGATTCACAAGAGGCTTCCATGAAACGTAGCTACAGTATACAACTCTGTCAATAAAAAGACTCTTGTGCACCTATGCAAAGATATATGCATATATATAGTGACACAAGGGGCCACATTTCCAGAGAGAATTTCACCTTGGCAGATGCTTCAGGGATTTGCCTTTGGATATTCACCCTCCTTCTCCCTCCAGTTTCCCCTCCCTGTCTGTTGCTTCGCTGGAATGAGCTGATTTTCTACAATGACGCACCAAGTACACATGGATGGAGATGTGATGATTGCTGAGTTTTTCCCTCTCTTCACTTTGGAAGCAGATGGCAGTAATGACAAAGCTCCTGGTGATGAACAGAACAAGCAGTAAGTAAATCATCACATTGTTTCCCTTTACTGTATCTCCCCCTCAGGATGGGCAATGGCTTTGGGAACTCAGGGTGCTCACATGCATGTGCTCTGTCTTCTCAACCCTGACCTCCCATCCCCATGCACCAAAACCAGCTTTCCTTCATTATTTTATATTGCATCTACTGTGAGGTCATTTTCTGCTTTGGGTTTCCTTACTTTCCAGGGCTGTGACATTTTCACAGCATCCCTGTATCTCCCCCATCCCAGCAGTCATTGGGGAGGGTGAAGTCATGTGTATACAATTAAGCAGAGTAAGTGATACAAGTTTTTACTAAAATGCTGCAAACAAATTTCCTTCCTCACAGATGAGTCATGTGAGATTTCTTTTGCTAACACCTATATGGTGAGGATATTTAATTAAAAAATTCTTACTGTAGGCTGGTGGCTCATGACTATAATGCTAACTAATCAGGAGACTGCTCTCTGAGGATGAAGGTTTCAAGCAGGCCCAGGCAAAAAATTCTGTAAGCCCTTTATCTCCAATGAACCACCAAGACCAGGATGGAGAGCTGTAGATCAAGTGGAAGAGAGCCTTGAGAAAATAAGCTCAAGGACAGTATCTGGGCACTAGAACACACACACACACACACACAATGGCATTGCAGAGATAAGCACTCTTGATTGGCCATTTCTCTCAACGCTATTGTTCTACCACTTGAGCCACACCTTCATTTCTGGCTTCCTGTAGGTAGGCTAATAAGAAGGTTAATGGGCTTTTGTGCCACAGCTAGCTCAACTCAGGAACATCAGCTAGAATTACAGGAACAGGTCATTTTAATTATTGGAGGTATCTCCAATTTCTAATTTTTATATACCATCACCAAAATGGTAATTCTCTTGGATTGTTGATAATTATATTGTTTTGAGTTAGTACAAATTATATTTAGAAGGAGTTCCATTGTGAGATTTACACACATGCGCACAGTACTCTTGGAACAAATTACCCCTGACTTCCTGTATTTCCTGCTAAGGAAATTAATCAATAATTTTCAGAAGATACCTCTGTGATCCAGAACGTTCACCTGAAAACTGACTCATTGGTTTTATACCAGGTCGATCCAAGTACAAATGGATGAATGACTAATAGAGTAAGTGGTCCACCTATGAATAAATATTAAAAGTCATCACCAAAATGAAAAGCCTCAGCAAATGTCCTTATTATATATGGTGATAATGAATCCCTACTCTTGTAATGATGTCTTTTGAGGAATATTTCATAAAATGAAGTTTGTATCCTGAATTCACAGTGGGATTTAACAATGATGGATGCCCTGAGACATGTGGCCAAAAGGGAACACTCCCACACTGTTGTTGGGAATGTAAACTTTCCAGCCACTCTGCTAAGCATTATGGAGGCTCATCAGAACATTAAACATATGGGTTTCTTGGACCCCAGCAATCTCACTTCTGGGCATTTACCCAGGTAGCCACAAACAAGGTCACACTACAGCTACCAGCAAAACTATATTCACTGAAACATTGTTTACCACAGCTAAGATATATATATATCAGGTTACACTGTGCATTGATGGGTTGAGCACTAACCTTGAGAAAATAAAAAAAGAACATTGCAAAGATCCTGAATTGAGCCCTAGGATATGTACCAAAAAATAAAAATAAATTTGTAGTTCCTAATGTTGATTTAGAATATTGTTATAAAGTACGTATTCCATATTCCTTTAAAAAAAAAAAAAGATCTGAAGTGATTTACTTTTTATCCTTCATTTTAAGCCAATCATAAAATTTCCCAGTGCTTCCTTGGGTGCTGCACAGAATCCTAAGGGCTGGGGCCCAGTTGGCCCGAGTTGGTGCAGGCAGGGCAGGCTTCACTGGAGCATATGGAGAAGCACAGACTTCCCCGAAGGCAGGCAGCTGATGTTCCCTGAGCAGGGCAGGTGGTATGCCCTGCCGGGCAAGCGGGCAGGGAAACAGGAATCCTGACTGAGGGGCGGCGGGGATAAGGAAAAGGAAAAATAAGGCAAGAGAAAAAAGACAAGAGACAAAGATGGGGTACGGGAGGTCTGCAGCCGTAAGGTTGAACCTCAAGACTCCAGCAGCAGTTTATTCTCACTCCCAGCTTATATGCAGTTTTGGAACCAGGGAATAGCATAGGATTGTTAAAATTCCAGAACATAAAGAGGCTTTGAAGTTTGCAACATTTGATTACAGTAGACACAGGACAAGGTTGATTAGCATAGGAATCTACTCCAGCAGACATAGCAAGGTGGGGACATAGCAAAGCAATTCGGGATAGTGGCTGTGAACAATGGTCCTTTCCTTTAGCATCACAGTAAACACCGGACAAGGTTGATTAACATAGGAATCTACTCCAGTGGACATAGCAAAGCAATTCCAGATAGTGGCTGTGAACAATTGTCCTTGCCTTTATCATCACAGTAAACACCGGACAAGGTTGATTAAAATAGGAATCTACTCCAGTGGACATAGCAAAGCAATTCTGGATAGTGGCTGTGAACAATTGTCCTTGCCTTTAGCATATCCTGGCGGTAACTGCACAGCCAGAAGTGATAATGAACCTAGGTGCAGGTTTGGCTCCCGACGTCTTGGCGACATCGGCACAGCCAGAGGTCAGGATGAGCTTAGCAGCTAGCTCGGCTCCCGACAGATCCCCCGTCTTTTTATTAAAAGAAGCGAACCCGCCTGTCTTAGGTGGGGTGGGTACCCCAGCCTGCCTTACCCATCTTAGGGAACAACATCAGAGCAGTGCTGAAGGCCCTGTCTTAGGTCGGTTTAGGCTGGCACCACCTCATACCCATCTCTGGCAGCGGTTCCTCTCGGGGGAAATTCATTTACTTGGAGCTTGACCTTATGCAGCTGGCTGGCTAAACTCATGAAAGAGTTTTGCAATATGCGTACAATGCAAGGAAGGCATAGGCAAGCCATCAGCAAAAGTATCCCGGGGCTGAGCAATGTCATTAGCAGCCCCTTAACGTTAGTTAAGGAAGGGACATACTGTTGAAGTTGTTCAAACAGTTCTTTTGCTGTTTCTGCCACTTTAAAGTCCAAAGGTGGAGCTTGGTCTAGTCCGGATATTTGTCTACGGAGTTGAAAGAGATCTAAGGACAAGTTATTATGGTGCCAAATACCATTTAGATGTGCTACAACTTGTTCCCAAGGATAGCTTGACCCATTATACTTATGGAGGGTCACACAAATAAAGTCAAACACAGCATGACAGAGCACCCGTTGCAAAGTTTGTAAGGCACGAATTTGTTCTCCCAGAGACAACACAGATTCATACAAGGCTTCTAATTTTTGTTCTACCTTATCATCAATCCTGCCTTGAAAGTGCAGGGCTTGCATGGTATTATGAGCGAGCTGATTAACATGGTGAGCTGTCTGCACATTTTGTGTTAAAGCCACAGTAGCCGCTGCAGCAGAGGCATCTAAGGAAATAAAGGCTAAAATTCCTGCTATTAATAGCCCTACAAATTGTCTAGGGCGCATAAGTTCTTTTAAATGTTTTAACACTTGAATACCTGTTTCTTCATACCAAGCTTCAGATAAGTTTACAGGAAGCATAACAAATGCTGGTTGCTTAATAATAATTACAGAATCAGTAAGACCACTATACCAGCAATTTGTAAAAGAACAGTTAGTCAGGTAACATTGAAATACATGGCTCCTATAAAAATATTAAAAGGTCCATACATAATAGCATAAGGGGGTGTTACACAACTCATAATATTTTTTAAAGAAGTAGAAGTGGGCCAGGAGATATTATTCAGGGCAGCCACTAACATCCAGACATGGCCTTGAGGGCGTCCATTCATCCACCACAGACCTGGGTTGAACCTGTTGGTGAGATTAGCTCCAGACCAGTCCATCAGCTGAGAATTAGTTCCTGAAATATTGGTTATAAAAGGGTGATCATGTCTACACTTTACGGGGTGCAGTTCTCCCGTGGATTCTACTATTTGAGAGTTCATGCAGCGAGGTATCATGAAGGACGAGGTAGAATTGGCATGTACAGGAAACCCAGTAGGCAATGAAGTCATTTGTATATTATATACTAGACTATTATCAGGAATCCAAAATCTATAGTTTATGGATTGCGTTACAGTACAGCCTGGAATATAACTGTTGGAGTCAGTTGTAAAGCATAAAGGGGTTCCAATGCCAGAAGCTGCAAAATCTCCCATCTTAATGTGTTGGACAAAAGGGTCTGGAGCTGTATCGTACGCTGATCTGTTGACATGGACGAACACCTCAGTTCCCTCCCAGGTCGCAGGGTGCACAATCGGTGGATCTGGCACGTAAGCCCAGTGGGTCAGCGGTTGTACCATTCTGATGAGTTTCCACGAGGCGAACACAACGCTCAGGTAGCCAGCGGGCATCATTTTCATCCTGTGAAAAAACACAGACATGTCCTCGACCCCATATCAGTACCGGATCGGGCCTGTGCCAAGCACTTGTTAAAGATCTTTCCACTTAACTTGGGCAACTCTTTGGTCTCTCTTTTCCCAGAACCGCTGTGCTGCGGAGTGGCCATTGCAATCCAAATTTAAAAAATTTAGTATGAATAAAGCATGAGAACGTATATTAACAGGAGAAGGGGTATAGTTCCCCCCCTTTTAATTTAGAAATTTGGTGTTTTAACAAACCGTTGGCCCGTTCGACAATTCCTTGACCATGAGGATTATAGGGAGTTCCTGTAGAGTGAACAATTTGGTAAGATTTGCAAATAGTTTGAAAAGCTCGCCCAATATATCCATTATCAGTTTTAATTCGTTTGTGAAGTCCCATAGTAGCAAAGCAGCGTAAGGCATTGGAGATACAATGTTTGCCAGCTTCCCCGCTAAGAGGAGTAGCCATAATCAAATTAGAGTAAGTGTCTATTGTAACATGGACAAAGTGGAGCTGCCCAAAAGAGGGGATGTGGGTAACATCCATTTGCCAAACATGGTTGGCCACTAAGCCTCGAGGGTTAATGCCTTTGGAGGGCACAAGCAGGAAAGTAGCACAGTTGGGACAAGTTTTTACAATTTGACGAGCTGCCTCATGAGTAATATGAAATTGCTGACGTAAGGCACGACTGTTTTGATGGTGGGCAGCATGTGATTGCTTTGCCAAGTCAATTTGAGAAAGAAAAATTGGGGTAGCCTCATCTGTAATAGCATTGTCCTCACTTAATGGTAAGAAGAGGCAAAGTGAAGTAATTTGTTGGAGGGATAATGATGTGAAATTGTGCCTACAAAATTGGCCCAAGCAATGGCCCAGGAATCACAATGAGTATAAAGCCATTCTTGCTGTTGTAAAGTATAGGGGATATAAATAACCTGTGGATCTCGTCCAAGATACTTACAAGATTCCACATGGCACATATGGACTAAGGTGGCTACCAATTCATAATAAGGAATTAATACTTTTGAAGGAGTAGCTGGCAAGGAAAACCACAAAAGGGGGTCCCTTCTGCCAAAGGACCGCTGTTGGAGAATGAGGTATAGTTAAAATATAAGCTTCCCAAGGGGCTGAGTAATCTATATAATTTACATGTTGGGAAGAAATGGCAGAATTTACTATGCTCAAGGCTTCGGCTGCTTCAGTTGTCATTTCTCTGGGAGATGTAGGGTCAGGGTCCCCCTTCAACAGACCAAACAGAAGGAAAATTTTGGCGAGTAGAAGAGAGAACCCATGCTACAAAGCTTTGACGCAAGGTGGGGCTATTCGCCATGCCTTGAGGCAACACGAGCCAATGGTACTGTTTCATGGGTTCTTTAAAATTAGTAGAGGGGACAATAAATGCAAAGCGTTTGCAATCTTGAGGAGCAAGGGGTATGGTATAACAACAATCTTTTAAGTCAATTATAATTTTGTATGTGTTTTGAGGAATTGCCATAGGAGAGGGAAAACCTGGTTGTAATGCCCCCATAAGTTCCATAGTGGCATTTACTCGTCGGAGATCCTGTAGGAGTCTCCATTTACCAGATTTCTTTTTAACTACAAAAATAGGCGAATTCCATGGGGAGGTAGTAGGAGCAATGTGGCCCAAGTCCAGCTGTTCCTGCACCAGCTGTTGGGCAACAACAATCTTTTCAATTGATAGGGGCCGCTGATCCATCCACACCGGTGTGTCTGATAACCATGTGATAGGATTGGCATGAGGGACAGGATGAGCAGCAGCCCCCGTTAAAAATATCCCAGCCCTTGTCTAGGAGGTCGGGGCTGAGGTTGAATGGGTTCTCTAATTCTTTGTTGATGACTTCCCAATCCTCCTGAAGGCAGTTGACGAGTGACTGCGTCACTAGAGCTAAACAAATAAACTCCCATCTTTTCCATAATATCTCTGCCCCACAAATTTATGGGCAAATGATCTGAAAAGTCCCAGAATGCCCCTCACCATCTCTCCAGGTAAGGATGGCACTGCTTTGTTGGGTGTCTGTGACATGGCCAATCCCCTGTAAGGATGTAAGAGACGCGGTCAGAGGCCAGTTGGAAGGCCAATGTCTCTTGGCTATCACAGACACATCTGCTCCTATATCTAACAGACCTCGGAAGGGCTTTCCTTGTATATAAATTGTAAGCTCGGGCCTTTCCCGGTTTATGTTTTGAACCCAAAATATGTCTGATGACCCAAAACTCCTTTCTCCCCTTTTAATAGATCAAATAAGGGTTTTAATTCAGCTGTGGACAATTTAAGATAAGGGTGAAGCCAATTAATATCTCCCAGAAATTTTTGAAAATCATGCAAAGTACGCAAATGAGAAGTCTTAACCTGTAATTTCTGACTAGTAAAATAATAAGGATCCAAAATATGACCAAGCGGGATTTTTATTTTTCTCTGCCTGGGCTGGCTTTGAACTATCCAAAGAGTCTTAGCCATAAAAGCCCTTTTTATTTCCAATTAAACCAACAGGAGAACAAAAGGAGTAGAGTTTACCTGTAAGTTGCTAAAAATTGACCAACAAGTAGTTGCCAGAATTTTGCTGTGACACTTAAAGAACAGCTGACTGAATGGGATCCATGTGCCATTAAATCAAATCATATTTAACCTTACCTTACTGGCACGTGAAAGAGAAAACAAATGAATAACAATAAAAGACTCAGCTTCAGTGGATCTGAAGTGGCTGTGTCTTCCATCCCAAATTAGCAGGCCAGCAGGAGAGATGGTTTGCATCTGGATAATTCTTTAGTAGAGTTCCCTGGATAGGCTGTCACATTTCCTGCTTGTTGCCTGTAAATTTCTACACAGACTGGTTAAGGGCATTCTTAAACAGATTTTAGAAGGCTTGGGCCTTTAACTATCTTTCTAGTCACAAAATCCACACAGATTGAAGGCTAACCAAGTCTGCTCTCTGTAGCAGTTTCTGAGTCACAAACAACTCCCAGTTTGGGAGCCGACTGTGGAGGCAGCTTTCTGTAGCCATAGACTGCCACGGTCCACTCAGCTAGCACACATGTCAACCTGTATCCTATAAAGCAAAATGTTAATTTGGGGTCCGGAAAATTTAGGTTAATAGTCACACCTGTGCAGTTATTTCAAAATGACTCTGGTCCCTTGTTCTTAAAGAGTTTATGAGAGCACAGCGAAAAAAGAAAAAAAAATGGAGAAGCAAAATCTTAGTGTATACCAAAGAATTGTCAGGATTAGATGTACACTTGACTCTTAGCATAGATAGACATAAAGAATAACACACTGATTGTACATTATTGTACTTATATCACATGCTGAATATTAGAACCTTTTGGAGTTTTTCTTAGACACATTTGTTTGCTCCCAAACATGATAAGTTTGGGTTTAAAACCTGTTTTTGTTTTGTTATTAAGTTTTACCAACACATAGACATAGACATACATACACATACAGACAATGTGCACACGTTTTGGGGCGCGCTTAGAATTGTTCTTTAATTGGCCATGTAAGTTTTTCTGGAATTCCAGTGGCAAATGATATTATTTTGCCTATATTCTAGAACCACGTGGTTAGATAGTAAACAACAAAAAAAAACTTTTCAGCAAACCAAAATTTTCAGATCATCTGAGAAGCCACATTTTGAGAAACCAGTTTAGCTCACAAAGGGAGTATATGGGAGACAGGATATGAACACAGACAGTGAGCTCACAGTATGACACCTTCATCTTTCAGCATTTGAATTGTAAGGCACCTTTGAAATGCAAGGCCACAGGACTCCAAGTCTCTGCCCAGCCTCCAGGAATTTGGCATGCTTGTCACCTGGGGGATGGGCAGGCTTTCACTCCAACCAGTCCTATTGTCTACCATGTGCTCAATGCTAGAGAAAGCTTATGATTTAGCCAAACAAGCAGAATTTAACTGAATCTCCAAAACTTAAACATCAATAACAAGAATAGAAAACCTTTCTTTGAGTCTTTTAAAGCAGATGTTAAACAAATATCGATACCCATCCTATGTCACAGGCAGGCAGGCAGAGTTTATAGAGGGAGACAGACAAAGAGACAGAGAGAACTTCATCTGCCTGAGCACTCATAGAAGTTAGGTAAGTCCTGCAAAATATTCCAAATATATAAGATTGGGCTCAAACTTGAGCAGCTTTCCTGAAACAATTTAGACTTGAGGAGCAACCAGTTGAGCTGAACTAGAGATCAGTTGTCTCCAAGCACCCACAATTGCTGATCTCCTTGACCTAGCCTAGTGGATTTATGGAAAATGTAAGCTCCAGTCTAATGGTCACTCACCCTGGTTGGGGTTTCAAATCTGTCCTGGTGGATGGAAATAGAGCGCTGGGTCAGGACAAGTTACCTCAGTGGTGTTAGCATTTCCCTAGCCTCAGGTCCCTTCCCCCTGCTAGCAGCCTGCACTGAGGAGAGCTGTAAGTCTGCCAGGACTGTCTGCGCGGCTCACCAGTATCTCCATTTAAAGGAGTTTGTTGTTCTGGATGAAGCTGTGATAATAGAGCTATAACTGATTTTAACATATTTTCAACATAGGTCAATCTATCTTTAGTAGGCTCATTGCATAATTTCTCCTCAGTGTCTGAGTCATCTGAGTCTTCCTTACTATCTAGCCTAGTGGGTTCAGGACTTTGTTAATTTTCTCAGCTCTTCCCGAGCAGCAGCATATGCTCCCGGGGCTGGGCAACACTCATCAGGTCCCTGTTCAGTTTCTCCAATCGACTGATCGAATTTAATCTGTTCATGTCTAAGATCTAAGCAATCTCAGACCAGATACCAAAGAATAATAGCATCCACTGAAGTTTTCTCAGGACCACTCTCCTTCCCAAGTAATCGGACGTCCTTACTTGAGCGGGGGTCCTCCGCCGTCGATCCCAGGCCTTCAAGTCCCTGTTCCAGGCGCCAAACCTGCCGGGCCAGCCGACAGGGAAACGGGAATCCTGACTGAGGGGCGGCGAGGATTAAGGAAAAGGAAAAATAAGGCAAGAGAAAAAAGACAAGAGACAAAGATGGGGTACAGGAGGTCTGCAGCCACAAGGTTGAACCTCAAGACTACAGCAACAGTTTATTCTCAATCCCAGCTTATATGCAGTTTTGGAACCAGGGAATAGCATAGGATTGTTAAAATTCCAGAACATAAGAGGCTTTGAAGTTTGCAACATTTGATTACAGTAGACACAGGACAAGGTTGATTAACATAGGAATCTACTCCAGTGGACATAGCAAGGTGGGGACATAGCAAATCAATTCCGGATAGTGGCTGTGAACAATTGTCCTTGCCTTTAGCATATCCTGGCAGTAACAGCACAGCCAGAGGTGATAATGAACCTAGGTGCAGGTTTGGCTCCCGACATCTTGGCGACATCGGCACAGCCAGAGGTCAGGATGAGCTTAGCTGCTAGCTCCCCTCCCGACACATTTCTATCTTTAGTAGTGGTTCATTGGAGATTAGAGACTCATGGAGTTTCCTTCCTGGGGCTGTCTTTGAACCACCATCCTTGTCCAGACCTCAGCCTCTAGAATATCTAGGATGACAGGTGTGGTTGGCCACTGGGGCCAGTTTATGTAGGTCTTAAGATTGTTTTTCTCTCCATGAGGACATGGGCCAAATCACAGCTACTTTGCTCTGTAGCCTGGGCAGACAGAAAGCTACCTCTTGTTCACACACACATTCATATCTGTCCTTTCCCCCATTTCACAGTAAATTCAGAGTTGTGGCTGAAGCTGGCTCAGATGCCCAAAGAAATCCATCAAACATCGTCCATCTTTCTCAGGACTAAGGATACAGAATGTGTCTGGCTACTGGAATGGGAAACTGACTTGCTCTGGGTCAGCCAACCTTTGTGTCCTTGTATCTAGATCGTAGGACCTACTGTTTGATGTGACTCCAAGAATTGAGTCAAGAGGCCTGGAGGTAGAATTAAACTGGCCAAGACTGATGGACCAGATCAGCCAAGCTGCAGCCAAACAGGAAGGGTGCCTCCCAAGGAAGGGTACTGCCCTGGCCTGTGTCCTGCAAGGGTTAACATGATGTCTCTCGGAAACAGCCATGTGACTGACATTCAAGCTCATTGGACAGCCTAGGGGTGGGGGGCACATGAATCAGTCTCCAGAACCAACCCAGAGGCTCCGTGCAGCCTGCCTGAGATTTCCAGGTATCCTTTAGGCACGTTGATTGAATGCCCGCTCTCGCACCTGCCTCCTGGGTACCATCTGCTAATGAATGCTGTTCAAGTACAATTCCTCCTGGGGCAGTGGGCTGGAACCCAAGGCAAAATATACTCCATGATCTCAGCCATGTATGGGTTGTAAAGTTGACACCACCGATATTCCTTGAAGAGAGACCAGATAAAGTATTAAAATTTCCCGTTTTTTATTGCATAGTAAGAGGACTAGTGCTAATCATAACATCCTGTGTATTTCAAAAGTTAGATAGAATGATCTTGAGTGCTTTAATCACAGAGAAATATGGTGGCCAGGTATGGTGGTATGCACCTGTAACCCCGGCTACACAGTTTTTATAGGTAAGGGAATTGCTTTCAGTCCAAACATGTGACTCTGAGAAATAAGTAAAGCAAAAAGGGCTGGAGCTGATAAAGTGCTAGCTTACCAAGAAAGAGGCCCTGAGTTGTGTGTGTGTGTGTGTGTGTGTGTGTGTGTGTGAGAGAGAGAGAGAGAGAGAGAGAGAGAGTTTGAGAGAGAGAATGTTTGAGAGACAGTTATGTTTAATGGGATAGAACCATCATTCACCTCATTATACATGCTAATTAAAAATAATTTAAGCCAACTGCTGGTGGCTCATGCCTATAACCCTAGTGACTCTGGTGGCTGAGAGACCTGAGGAACCAGGTTTTAAGTTATCCAGCTAGATATCTGAGAGACTTTTTATCTCCAATTAAACTGTAAAAAGCCAAAAGTTGAGGCATGGTTTAAGTGGTAGAGTGCCAACCTTGAGCAGAAAAAAGTCAAGTGTGAGGGTGAGGCTGTAAGTTCAAGTTATATAACTGGCACCAGAAAAGAAAGAAAAAGAAAAAGATTTCATACAAGTAGAAGCATATGCAAGTGTAGGTTATTTTCCTTCCTTCCTTACTACAAAAATTTAAAACTGAAGAACTGTCTGCAAGTAGTGCAAAAATAGCTTAATGGAATAGTCCCAATAAGCTAGGAATAGACTTTAATGCATTATTTAAAATTTTGGCCTATATTGTGTAAGATATCATAAATTCCTGAAGAAAAGCAATGTGTGTATGTGTGTGTGTGTGTGTGTGTGTGTGTGTGTGTGTGTGTCCATGCATGCATGCGTGCTAGGATAATTACCTAATTATTTTGAGCTATAATAAAATTCTACCATAATACCCAGTGTTCACCAGAATCAACCATTATAAAAGTTGGAACAACAGTTGGGCCACTCCTGGCTCATTCCTATCATCCAAGCCACTCAGGCAGAGATCTGAGCATTTGAGTTCAAAGCCAGTCCAGGACAGGAAAGTCCGGGAGACTTACTACCCATTAATTACATGCCCAAAAAGCAGTGGGCTGGGAATGTGGCTTAGTGACAGAGTGCTTGCCTAGCATGCATGAAGCCCTGGGTTCGATTCCTGAGCACCACATAAACAAGAAAAGTCGGATGGCTCAAGTGGTAGCATGCTAGTCTTGAGCAAAAGAAGCTCAGGGACAGAGCCCAGGCCCTGAGTCCAAGTCCCAGCACTGGAAAAAATAGCCGACAGTGGAGCTGTGGCTCAAATGGTGGAGCACTAACCTTGAATGGAAAACGTTTAAGTGACAGCGTGCAGGTCATGAGTTTAAGCCCCAGATCTGATATAAAAATAAAATTAAAAGAAGTAATGAAAGTCGAAAAATAGCAAATATCTAATATTTAATGCCTTGATGAGCTTGAAGACATGTTAGGGCTGGTAACTGCAGATCAATGGTAGAATATACTGCCTAGCAATCGTGACACTGTGGATTTGATCTCCAGTACTGCGATATAAATAATAATAATAATAATAATAATAGTAATAATGAATTGTTTAAAAAAAAGTTACTGAAGCTCCAACACTTCGTGTCTGCTGTTATCCCAGCTACTCAGGAGGCCACAGCCCGCCCCAGCAGGAAACTGTGAGCCTTGCCGCCAAATAATCACCAAAAAGTCGGAAGTGGAGCCACATCTTTCTGACGTTCAGCTTGCTGCCAAGGATGAGGAGGCGGGGCTGAGTCTACAAGCTTCTCCTTCATTCTTCCTGCCAATCAGTAGTGTGAAGGGCTGGGGCTTGTAGGGGCGGGCCTTCTTGGCTAGACACTTCCGGGCACCAGCTAATACAAACAGAATGTGCTCAGCCAATGAACATCACTCCTCTTGTCGCGTCTCTTGAGCTACCTTGGAAACGGACCAGGCGATTACAAACACGGAGGGGAGTGAGGGGTGCAAGGTCGGCTCGCGCTTGTCCACGTCCGTGCCTTTGGGCTGGTTTCTCCCCCTCCCTAGCCTGGAACAGTGGACCCGCCCGCAGGAGGAGGCAGAGCCACCGGGAGCCCTGAAGTGGATTCGCTGGCTTCTTTCTCGCCCAGGGGCCGGTGAGGCACCTGGGGGCTTTCCAAGGGTTTGTTTCCCGGCTTGGTGTCTCTGTCAGCCGCCTCAGGTATCTGGCAACACCCCGGGTCGCTCTTTAGGCCTGGATCTCGGCCTTTCTCTTCAAACTCTGCTCCCAGTGGCCTGGGGTCGAGGCCCACGGGTCCCCGTACCTGGCTGAACCAGGGTGCCAGAAGGGGAGAAGAAACGCGGGGTGCTCCACTGTGGACCCCGAGCCTTGGCCCGCTGGGTGACGCGGGTGGGGTGAGATGGTGGGGTTTCCGGGGAACCTAGAAAAAGGGAGAGCCAGCTGGGTGACTGTTTCGGGGGAGCAGAAAGAGTTGTGGAGATAGACTATGGGAGGGTTCCTTGGATGGCGGGTGCTGACTGTAGAGTGTCTCTCTATAGATTCATGTTCTGTATTTCAGTTTTCTGTATTTGAGTTAATTTTCCAGGTAAGAAGTTACAGTTGGTTTTTTGGTATGTGTGCACACATGACAGTACAGGACTTGAACTCAGGGCATGGATGATGTCCCTCGGTTTTTTTCTGGACTGAAGGCTTGGTGCTCTGCCATTTGAGCCACGCCTCCACTTCTGACATTTGGCTAGTTAATTGGACCTAAGATTCAGGAGCTGGGCACTGGTGCCTCTTGCCTATAAGCCTAGATACTCAGGAGGCTGAGATCTGAGGATCATGGTTCAGAGCCAGTGAACTACTGAAAAGCCAGAAGTAGAGCTGTTGCTCAAGTGATAGAACGCTAGCCTTGAGCACAAGAGCTCAGGAACAGCACACAGTACCTTCAGTTCAAGTCCAGACCAAAAGAAAAAAATCTCCGGGACTTTCCTTTCCAGGGTGGCTTGAAACTAGGAGCTTCAGATCTCAGCCTCCTGATTAGCTAAGGGTCACAGGTGTGAGGCACTGGTGCCTGGTTAGAAGCTCTTTTTAATTCTTCCTTCTAGTCTTAGGGAATTGAATTGAGCCCATAACTTTACACCTTTCTAGGCATGCACTCTACTACTGAGCTACATCTGCAGCCCAAGATCTTATCGAAAGAAAATTGAATTATTTATGACTTGCAGTTTCATTAGTCTTGTTCATTATATCATTACATACAGGCCTTATTATCCATAATTATGTTCATTATTATCTAAAATTATGAATGGGATTTATAAATGCCTTATTTGCATATTGTGCTATTCACACATTTATTTGCATATTTGCTTATGCAGCCACACATCATTCGTCCACCTTGTATCTCTCAGCATCACTTCTGTTTTCTTTTTAGGAGCTAAAGATTCTTTCTTGCCCTCTGTGAGGAGTCAACCCAGCAATGGAAAACTTCATTCTCTATGAGGAGATTGGCAGGGGAAAAAAGACAATTGTCTATAAAGGGAAGCAGGAGGGAAAATCAACTTTGTGGCCATCTTTTGTACAGAAAAGTGCAAAAGACCAGAAATTACCAATTGGGTAAGTCTGCAGTGTTTCCATCTGCCTTGGGAGAGGCAGCACTCTGATCAGAACAGTGACTAGCCAAATGCTGAGTTTGCTAGTGGACACCTGTAATCCCAGCAGCTGGGAGGTGACAGGATGTCAAGTTCAAGAATATCTAGTTAGACACTGTCTTAATAAACCAAAGGCTGCGAATGTAGCTCAGTGGTAGAGCCCTTGGGCTATCATACGCAAGACCCTGGGTTTGGTACCAACAAAACAAAACGAGAGAGAGAGAGAGAGAGAGAGAGAGAGAGAGAGAGAGAGAGAGAGAGAGAGAGAAAGAGAGAGAGAGAGAGAGAGAAACAAGTTAATAAATGAGGCCATTGGGCTGGGCACTATGGCTCACCTGTATAATCCTTGCTACTCAAGAGGCTGCAATCTGAAGATCACGGTTCAAAGCCAGCCAGGGCAAGAAAGCCCTGGAGATTTTGTTATTGTTGTTGGTCATGGGTCTTGTATTCAGGGTTTTGTGCTTTTCTTTCACTTTTTCACTCAAGGCTGGTGCTCATCACTTGAACCCCACCTTCATTTCCAGATTTGTGCTGGTTAATGGGAGAGGAGAATCTCTTTCCATTTGTGTGGTCGGCCTTCAAATTGGGATCCTCAGAGCTCCACCTCCTGAGTAGCCAACCTAACAGGTGTGATGTTTATAAAGATCATGCATTGTTAGCCTGTTTCCCTATGGCCAGTGTTCCTCACCCTCCTTTCTAATGTCTGGAAATAAGTAAATTACATCATTAAAAAATCTCCTGATTACACAGTCAAGTAGGTTTTATGATCAATAGTTCAAGAACTTTTTTTCTCTCCTCTTCCCGGTAGGTCCGTCTCACATATGAAATTAAGCACAAGAATATTGTGACTTTTCATGAATGGTACGAGACCAGCAATCACTTTGGCTCGTGGTAGAGCTCTGCACAGGTGAGAGTGGGTGCCAGGTGTTGCAAGAATTGCTGTGAACATATTCATACCACAATCTAGCGTATTCCTTGAGCAGATCAGTGACCCTTGTGGTATTCTTCATGTGTGAACAGGTTAAGAAGAATGGGAGCCCAGCACAGGCCTGCAATCCCAAGTACTCAGGAGGCTGAGAGCTGAGGATCCTGGTTTGAAGCCTGCCTGGGCAGATAAATCTGAGAGACTCTTCGAATTAACAGAGGCTGTAAAGGGAGATGTGACACAAGTGGTAGAGCTCCAGCCTTGAGAGGAAAAGCTAAGGGATAGCTCCCAGGCCCTGAGCTCAAGTCCCAGTACTGGCACATGCATAGTCAGAAATCCATCTCACCTTTGATTAAGATCTGCACTGGTTTTGTAAGGAAACAATCATAATGGAAGCTAATACTTAAATATTCATTGAAACTGTGATTAATTAAAGTACTATTGAGCCAGATGCCAGTGCTCACACCTCTAATCTCAGCATCTCAGGAGGCTGAGATCTGAGGATCGTGGTTTAAAGCCAGCCTGTACAGAAAAGTCCATGAGACTCAGAAAAAGCCAAAAGTGGTGCTGTGGCTCAAGTGGTAAAGTGCTAGCCTTGAGCACAAAGAGGCCCAGGGACAGCACCCAGGCCCTGGGTTCGAGCACCAGGCCTGGCAAATAAAAACGACTGTTGATTCTAAGAACTTTAATATTAGCAAGGGAATGAGGGAAGGATTCAAACCCCACGTCAGACTAAGAGAAGACATATCATTAATTTCCATCTCACACCTTCAGTGTCTACCAAGAAAGAGGATGGTACCTACTTGCAACCCTCTTAGTTTCAACCCTCTTAGTTTGAACAAGTCAAGTTGAATTCTGGTTGGCTTACACCTATAAATCCTAGCTACTCAGGAGGACATCTGAGGATCACAGTTCAGAGATAGCCTAGGGTAGAAAAGTCCAGTTAGTGAGACTCTATCTGCCGTTAACCAGCCAAGAGCTGGTTTGAGCATGGCTCAAAGGGTAGAGCACCAGCCTTGAGCAGAACAGCTAAGCAAAGGTGTGAAGTCCTGAGCCAAATCTCAGTGCTGGCACATATTACCCCCCGCCAAAAAAAAAATTATAAGACAGAGCCTCATCCACCCTACAATTTTTTTCACCAATCCTGGGACTTGAACTCAGGGCCTGGGCATTGTCCTTCGACTGCTTTTGCTCAAGGTTAGCATTCTACAACTTGAGCCACAGCGCCACTTCTGTTTTTTTCTGTATATGTGATACTGAGGAATCAAACCCTTGGCTTCATATATGCTAGGCAAGCGCTCTACCACTAAGCCATATTCCCAGCCCATACCTTATGTGTTTATAGTTTGTTACTATTATTATTGTCAAAAAGAGAATTGCACTTGGGAAAAGCTTGAAGATATTTGCTCTAGCAAATGTCAACACCTAGTGGCCATTTCTTGTCACAGTAGTTTCTTTGCACAGTTTGCTGGGAATCCATTGGAGAAGATGGGTGTGTCAGTTGCCACCTCGGCTTTTAGCTTGAAAGTTTTTATATTTTAGCACTAATAGAGGGGGGGGGGGGTGAATGGAACTAGACACCAGTAGCTCGCACCCATCATCCTAGCTACTCAGGAGGCAGAGATCTGAGGATCATGATTCAAAACCAGCCAAGGCAGGAAAGTCTTTAGGAATCTATTCTCTAGTAAACTTCCCCCAAAGAAAAGAAAGAAAGAAAAAGGAAAAGAAAAGAAAAATCTGGAAGCCCGGACCTGTGGCTCAAGTGGCAGAGGACCAGTCTTGAGGGAAAAAAGAAGCACAGGGATGCCCCCAGGTTCTGAGTTCAAACCCTAGGACCAGCAAAAATCAAAGCAGTACGTTTGCATCCTTCTATGCATACATTGAATAATAATCAAGGACCATCAAATGTTGAGATAGTTTAACTTCTCAGGAGGCATGAGATCTGAGAATTGAGGTTCAAAGTCAGACTAGGCAGATAAATCAGAGAGGCTCTCCCCCGCCCCCCATTCATCCTGCCAGTCCTGGGGCTAGAACTCAGGGCCTGGGCACTGCCTCTTAATTAGTTAATTTATTTTTTTCTGCCTGGGCTGCCTTTGAACTGTGATCTTCAAAACTCAGCTTCCTTGAGTAGCTGGGATTATAGGTGTGAGCCGTGGTACCCAGCTTCACTCTTTCCTTAAAATGGTGGTGGGTTATGGAGGTGACTTTTACTCAATTCCTTGCAGCTGGCTCGTGAGAGACAGTTATTGCTCAGGATGAAAACCTTCTGGAAGATGTAGTCTGAGCATTTGGTGCTGATGTGATTGCTGGATTACACCTTCTCCACACCCTGGGCTTTGTGTTTTGTGACATTTCTCCAGGCAAGGTAAGCCACTAATTTTCATTTCCTAACTTCTTACCTCTCAGATTACAGATTTTTTCCCCTGCCCTGTTCTGGAGTGAACACAGGATCTGGGCTCTGTCCCTGAGCTTTTGTACTCAAGGATAGCGCTCTACCTCTTGAGAAACAGTGCCACTTTCAGCATTTTGCTAGTTCTTTGGAAAGAATAATCTCATGGACTTTTCTGCCCAGGCTGGCTTTGAACTGTGATCCTCTGTATCTCAGCCTCCTGAGTAGCAAGGATGATAGTCATGAGTCACCAGTGCCCGACTTTTTATTATTACTACTTTTTGTGTGTGTTTAAGTTTGTAATTTGCATTTATAACCAGAGAGAGAGTTTCAGTATTATGTGTGATTACCTTGGCTTCCTCCTGTTTAGTAGCAGAACCATCATGGCATGTTCTGAGCTCCAAGGTTTCAAGGAATTTTTGAAGAGCCCTCAGTTGACAAGCAAAAGGTCCAAGGAGTGGCCAGCAAATGTGCTGCTCTTTCCGACTATGTTAGCTTTTTAAAAAAACATTTAAAATTTTTATTTTTTGTCAGTTGTAGTCCTTGAACTCAGGACCTGGGTGCTGCCTTGAGCTCTTTTGCTGAAGGCTAGCCCTCAATCACCTGAGTCACAGCACCACTTCTGGTTTTCTGGTGGTTCATTAGACATAAGAGTCGCACAGACTTTCCTGCTTGGGCTGGCTTTGAGCTATTATCTTTAGATCTCCGCTTCCTGAGCAGCTAGGATGGCAGGCATGAGCCACTGGTGTCTGGCTTTCAATCTTTATTTTAAAATCTGTATATTCTGCTCATGAAAATAGTTATTTTCCTTCTACAGAAATCCCACTGAACTGTGCCCTAAGCATATCACTTTTCTCCTCAGCTATGTCAAATGGAAAATCTATAAGAGAGCCTATGACAGAAGAAAATCTCATCTTTGTTTCTATGACAGTGCGGTATTTTGAACTTGGGGCCTGCGTGTGCTAGGCAGGTGCTCTATCACTTGAGCTAGGTCCCCAGTCCTTTGTCTTTGATGTTGTTTTTTTTCCACTTGGCAGTAATTGGATTTAAACACAAGTCCTGGTGGTTGCTTATCTAAGCCACACCTGCAGCTCTGTTGACTCTGATTTTGAGATTAGGGTGTGTCACTTCTTGCTTAGACGTGGACTGGGATCCTCTTGATGTTTTCTTCCTGGCATAACAGGCTTTGACTCCCATACTCAGCTTCTTCTGTTTCCAAAGAGTCTTGTAGACTTCTCTTCGTGGGTTGTCCTAGATTTTAATCCTGTTTACATTCCTGTGTGCCTGAGATGATAAGCACCTGCCACAACACTCAGCTTTTCTTGGTTGAGATGGGGTCCTGCCTACCTTTATCCCCAACTGGCCTTGAACCAAAAGCCCTTTCAACCTCTCAAGACAGCTAGGATTAGAGGAGTGAGCCACTGTGCCCAGCTTGGTTGTATTTCTAAGATGTGGAAAACTGAAAATTGTAGTATAGAAGCCCCTGGAATCATGAATGTATTCCCTTATTCCTTATTCTCACCAAGCGCAAATATGAAAGTTCCCTTTCAAGTGTTTTCTGAAGTAAAGCTGTACATATTTTTCATCTCTTGTGAAGTACTTGATCTATTTTATTATGTTCATCCTCCCTATGCAAGCCTACTTGTACAATATAATAAAACTAATATTTTAAGTTTTCTACTTAAAATACACATAGAACCAACCCAGATGCCCCACACTAGATGAATGGATCAGGAAAATGTGGTACATATACACAATGTAATTTTATGCCTCTATCAGAAAGAATGACATTGCCCCATTTGTAAGGAAATGGAAGGACTTGGAAAAAATTATACTAAGTGAAGTGAGCCAGACCCAAAGAAACATGGACTCTATGGTCTCCCTTATTGGGAATAATTATTACAGCTTTAGGCAAGTCATAGCAGAGCATCACAAGAGCCCAATAGCTATACCCTTATGAACACATAATATGATGCTAAGTGAAATGAACTCCATGTTATGGAAATGATTGTTATATCACAGTTGTAACTACTTTCAACGTCCCATGTGTATCTGTAGCTTCTATTATTGATGATGTTTTTGTATCACCTTCCAGTGGTTGTACCTACACTATCTCTGTAATCTTATCTGAGTATATTGGAAAGCATGTATACTGGTATTAGAAATAGGAAATTGAAAGGGAATACCAAAATTGAGAGACACAGGGTAAAAAAAGACAAACTACAAATGCAATACTTGCAAAACTGTATGGTGAAAATGAACTGAACACCTCAGGGGGAAAAGAGAAAGGGGGGGAGAAGAGGGGTATGAGGGACAAGGTAACAAACAGTACAAGAAATGTATCCAAAGCCTAATGTATGAAACTGTAACCTCTCTGTACATCAGTTTGATAATAAAAATTTGAAAAAAATAAATAAAAATAATGAGACTTCAAAAAAAAAAAAAGAAAGAAAACAACCTGAAATTTGTAAATAAAAGATACAATAAATTAGCCAGGGAATAACCTTAAAGTGACCCCAAAATCACAGTGTTATGTTAGCAGAAATGAGCTAAAAGTTTTTTTATTTTGATGAGAACCTAGATCCTTATTATACCCTAACATTTTCTTGAATGTAATAATAAATATTATTATTATTTATGTTGTTCCTGAGTCTTGAACTCAGGGCGTAGGCACTGTCCCTAAGATTTTTTTGCACAAGAATGGTACTGGGGTTAGGCTGGAACTTTGGAAAACTGAATACCACTAAATCAACTCTTGTATATTTTTAAGTTTTCATCTGACCCCAAGAACCAGCAATGGGGCTGTAAATCCTGAGGACCTTGCTCTGAACTCCCCTCAGAAGAGCCCTCCTTTAAACAAGGTGAGCGAGCACTCAGGAGTACTTGTCTGTTTAAGAAATAGGCAGCGGGCTGGGGATATGGCCTAGTGGCAAGAGTGCCTGCCTCGGATACGCGAGGCCCTAGGTTCGATTCCCCAGCACCACATATACGGAAAACGGCCAGAAGCAGCGCTGTGGCTCAAGTGGCAGAGTGCTAGCCTTGAGCGGGAAGAAGCCAGGGACAGTGCTCAGGCCCTGAGTCCAAGGCCCAGGACTGGCGCAAAAAAAAAAAAAAAAAAAAAAAAGAAATAGGCAGCTTGGCACTGTGGCTCACTCCTCTAGTCCTACCTACTCAGAAGACTGACATCTCAGGATTACAATTTAAACCCCGTGAGACTCTTATCTCAGGTGAACAATGAGGAAATCGGAAGTGGCACTCTGGCTCAAGTGATAGAGCACTAGCCTTGAAGAAAAGAATGTCAAGGACAGCTCCCAGGCCCCGAGTTCAAGCCCCAGGATTGGCACAAAAAATATGCACTGAGAAAAGAGTAATAGTAAGCCAATGAATGAAATAATGTTCATAGTTATAAAACTGAAAGTTGTTCAATGATCTTCATTGTTTTTCTTATTAGGATTGATAATAGTTATTATGTACTCATAGTTGATTTTTGTTTTGGTAACATTTAACATTTTTTTCAGGGTTTGAAAAAGTCATACAAGAAGGTTTTCATGTAATATGTTTATCTCTGTCCAGTTATTTTTTTTTTTAATTGGCTGTGGGGCTCGAACTCAGAGTCTGGGTGCTGTCCCTGAGCTTCTTCTTTGTTTTCTTGTTGTTGTTGTTGGGTTTTTTTTGGCCAGTCCTGGGGCTTGGATTCAGGGCCTGAGCACTGTCCCTGGCTTCTTCTTGCTCAAGGCTAGCACTCTGCCACTTGAGCCACAGCGCCACTTCTGGCCATTTTCTGTATATGTGGTGCTGGGGAATCGAACCCAGGGCCTCATGTATACGAGGCAAGCATGCTTGCCACTAGGCCATATCCCCAGCCCTCTTGTTGTTTTTTTTTTTTGATGCTAATAAAGATGTAATTGAGAAAAACAAAACAAAGGACAAAACACAAGGAAACTAGTTTTCCATACATGGGAACTGGGAGAAAGGTTAGCCTCTGAGGAAGCATTCCCTTGCTATTCTACAATGTCCCAGTGTCAGAAATACTCCCACCACCTAAGGGAATGAATGCCTTAATCTAAAAGGATAGGGAGATATAGGCAACACCTTAGCATTTGTAAACATTTGTTTTTTTTGTTTGTTTGTTTTTTGCCAGTTGTGGTGCTTGAACTCAGGGCCTGAGCACTGTTCCTGGCTTCTTTTTTTTTTTTTTTTTTTTTTTTTTTGCTCAAGGCTAGAACTCTACCACTTGAGCCACAGCACCACTTCTGGCTTTTTTTTTCTATATATGTGGTGCTGAGGAATCGAACCCAGTGCTTCATGTATACGAGACAAGCGCTCTATCACTAGGCCATATTATCAGCTTTTACAGTTTTTTGCCAGTCTTGGGGCTTGGACTCAGGGCCTGAGCACTGTCCCTGGCTTCTTTGCTCAAGGCTTTCGCTCTACCACTTGATCCACAGCACTACTTCTGGCTCTTTTTATATATGTGGTGATGAGGAATCGAACCCAGGGCTTCATGCATGCTTGGCAAGCACTCCACCACTAATCCACATTCACAGCCCCCTGAGCTTCTTTTGCTAAAAGCTAGCACTCTACAACTTGAACCACAGTGACACTTCTGGCTGGTTTTGTGTGGTTCATGGGAGATAAATAGTCTCACAGACTTTTCCTGCCCTGACTGGCCTCAAAGTGTGCTCTAGATGTCAGCCTCCTGGGTGACTAGAATGACAGGTGTGAGCACTGGTGGCTTTGATTGTGGTTGTGATGATAAAGAGTGGAAGATTCATGGGCATTGTTTTTGCCCCTCTCTAAACCCTTTTCCTCTGCTTCTTTCCTGTCCCAGCAGAGAAGTTGCTGTGTCTGAAATAGCAGGACTGGAATGAGTTCCTGCAGCAAGGCTGCTTGTAGATAGACTCCACCGAGAAGACCATGGTGACCTCCCCCACCAAGCTCAACCTCCTGTGCTGTTTGTGTGTGGTGGTGACTCACCAGGACATGGTCACACACCTCCTCCACTCCCCCTTGGTAGGTCTTGGGCAGAACATTCTAGTGCCTTGTTTTGGTGCCAGTACTAGGGCTTGACCTCTTAGCCTCATGTCCTCCCTTGGCTTTCTTGATCCTGAACTACTACTGCTTGAGCCTCATCTATGCTTCCAGCTTTTTTTATGGCATAATGTGGGATGAGAGTCTCTTGGATGTGTCTGCAGAGCTGGCTTCGAACCAGGATCTTTTGATCTCAGCTTCTGGAGTAGTTGGGATTACAGGCGTGAGCCACTAGGTTCTGGGTTGATCTTTCTCTGCATCCTGCATGTGCTTTTAGCCTATTTTTAAATCCTTAGCTCTTTCCTGTGGCCAACCATTTACCTCTTAGTCTGAGTTATTCGCTTAGCTGTTCCTTTTTAAGTGGTGGTTCGTGGACTGAATGTACAATGCTTAATTTTTATTCTAGTTCCACCTGCTCACCCAGCATTTAAGGATTGCTCCAAATTGGGATGTGTATGTACATGTAAATTGTGGCTCACCATTTTAGGAAGTTACTGCAGCCTGTGTGGTGCCACAAGTGCAGTCCTAAATGAGCACATACTCTGACTTGGGCCATTTCTGGAGACTGCTTGATTATAAACTTCAAAAGTTAAAAGAGAGGGGCTGGGGATATAGCCTAGTGGCAAGAATGCCTGCCTCGGATACACGAGGCCCTAGGTTCGATTCCCCAGCACCACATATACAGAAAACGGCCAGAAGCGGCGCTGTGGCTCAAGTGGCGGAGTGCTAGCCTTGAGCAGGAAGAAGCCAGGGACAGTGCTCAGGCCCTGAGTCCAAGGCCCAGGACTGGCCAAAAAAAAAAAAAAAAGTTAAAAGAGAGTCATTATCCTGAATGTTCTAAATACAAGTCTGAGATTATGGGGAGTTGTAGAAACTTGAAGAATGGTTGTGTATTTGATGTTAAAAAGATCAGTGAGTCTATGTGCCAGAAGTGGGATTTGAACTCGGGACCTCTTGTCCATTCAAGTCTCATACTAGAACATGTGAGCCACACCTCTACTTCTGGCTTTTTGCTGGTAATTTGGAGACAAGTCTCTCAGATTTGTCTTCCCTGGGGCTGGCTTCGAGCCTTGGTCCTCAGATTTCAGCCTCTTGAGGATGACAGGCATGAGCCAGCAGAACAGGTGTTATTTACAGTCTTAATGGGATTGTGATCTACAGGCCTCCCTGCCCGCCCACTCTTTTCGTAGCACTGTGTTTTGGACTCATGAGCTAAACTTGCAGCTGTTTTTATATTCATTGGTTTGTGAATGAAATGTTAAGTGTATTCTTTGGGTTGTCCTGGATTGTGATCTGCTTGATGGTGCCTCAGAACAATGTAGGATGGCAGGTAAAAACCACCACTGCCTGGCTCCTCTTGCTTTTTGTAGGTACAGCATGCCAGGTGGAAAAGAACAAGTAAGGTCAAGCATTAGAAGGTTCCGGTAGCCTTTGCAACTGAACCAAATGACTATATTCCCCCCAATCCCAGCCTCGATTTCTCACCCTCTTTTGTCTCATGGACATCCTTAGCTTTGAAGGCCTTCCTTGGCACTTCCTGCCTCCCAGCATGCTTTTCCAAGCCTTGGTCTGTGTTCTCTCATGTGTAGATTCTTGAAGGTAGCTCGATGATCACCTTGCTTGCCTCCTATACCACCGAGA
This sequence comes from Perognathus longimembris pacificus, assembly GCF_023159225.1. Taxonomy (NCBI): domain Eukaryota; kingdom Metazoa; phylum Chordata; class Mammalia; order Rodentia; family Heteromyidae; genus Perognathus; species Perognathus longimembris. The sequence continues at coordinate 37,986,731 of NC_063178.1, forward strand.
TCCAGGGTAATGTGCCCGTCATTGAGGTATGTTTTTCTTTTTCAATTTTTGCTGGTCTTCAAGTTTGAATTAAAGGCCTTGTGCTTGCTAGGCAGGCGCTCTACCACTGTGTCATGCCTGTAGTCCTTTGTGTGTTGGTTATTTTTCAGATAGGATTGATTTATGGCTGATCCAGCCAGGCTGTGATCCACCTTTTTGTTTTAACTTCAGGACTGTGATGTGCCTGTTTTTTTTTTTCACAGAACACATTTATTTCAGTTTTTAAAAATATTAGGAATATGAAAACAATCTGAATGTTTGGCTGTACCAAAAGATCTGCTTGTTTTTACTTCACATGTAGTTTGGAGGGCTTGTCTGTGGCTGGATATACAATACTTCCCCTAACCATTGGGAGTCTCATGAACTTTTTGCCTGGGCTGGGTTAGAACTGTTATCCTTGAAGTCTCTGCCCCTCAAGTAGCGAAGATTACAGTATTTAATCATGCCCAGTCTTAAATTATTTATTGGCACCAGCATTAATTGCTCCCCCCTCCCCCATTTTACTCTTTTTGTCCTGGTCTTCTGGCTTGAACTTAGTGCCTGGGCACTGCCTCTGAGCTTTTCTCTCAAGGCTAGTGCTCTACCACTTGAGCTTCATTGGTTTTCATGTGCTGTCCTTCCACATGATTGGCTCTCATGTGTTGTTATGTTTTATCCTTTGCAACGGGAATTTCTCATACGTGAAAATGGAGAAGAATCCCAAGGCCTTTATGGGAAAGAGGAAGGACTTGGGGCCAGGAGAGGATTTTTGTTGTGCTTTGGCTGAAAGTTTTGGTGTGGAGGACTTGCTGAGTTTAGTTGGAGCTGTCCAGTGGATGGAGAAGAGGAGGACACAGCTTGTGCTCTGAGAGAAGGAGTGCTCCTGACTGGGTGATTGGCGATGGCAGAGGCCATGGTGCCTTTGCTTTGGAGATGGGGTTTCGGGGTCCTTTGTGTTCTCAAAGTGCTTCTCCAGCCCTTGTTTCTGCCCCTTCCCCATGCTGAACAGAGAAAGTGGGAATAGATTACTTTTTCTTCTTCTTTTTTTTATTTTTGTGTGTGTGTGTGTATGTATGTGTGTGTTTGTGTGTGTGTGAATGTGTGAGTGATGTGGGGCCTGGGCACTATCCCTGAGCTTGTTTTGCTCAAGGTTAACCATCTACCACTTTAAGCCACAGCACCACTTTTGGTTACCTGGTGGATAATTGGAGATAAGTGTTTCATGGGCTTTCTTGCCCAGGGTGACTTTGAACCGTGATCCTCTGATCTCAACCTCGTGAGTAGTTAGGATCATAGACTTGAGCTACTGGTAACTGGCTTTCATATCTATTTTTAAGAAATACACGTAAACCTGTGGAAAGGTAATTTCATATAAGAATTCCTGATTTTCAATGTATAGGATCATTAGTCAGTAGTGGTACTTGTGTGTGTGTATATACATGTGTGCATGAGTATGTGTGTATGTGTGTTATATGCATAGGTAATGTCACTTGAAATCAGAACTTGCAGCATTCATTTGGCTTTTTCTGATCACTGATGCTCTACCACTTGAGCCTTGCTTCAACCTCCAGCTTTTTGCTGGTTAATTGGAGATATGACTCTCAGTGGGCTTTCTTGTCTGGGCTGGCTTTGAAACTTGGGTCTCAGATCTCATCCTCCTGAGTAGCTGGGATTACAGGTGGGAGCCACGAAGTGGTTTCCTCTCTACCCTTTTGAAGGTAGTTTTTAGCAGATTTCATTATTCCATTTCCTTACATAAATTACTTTGTTTAACTTCAACTTCATTTCCCTCTTCTTCCTGATTCCCCTTCCTGGTGATTCTCATTCCATGCAAATCCTGTTTTCCACTCATGCTACAGTAAAAGCAGTGATGGCAGTTATAGTGTGTGCATGTGTGTGTGTGTGTGTGTGTGTGTGTGTGTGTGTGAACATTGGAGTTTTACACAGGCAATCTGTTGCCATATTTTTCCTTTTTTAATTTTAATTTTTTAATAGTACATACTTATTATCAAAGTGATGTACAGAGGGGTTACAGTTTCATATGTAAGGACATGGGTACATTTTTTGTACTATTAGTTAACTCCTCCCTCACTCCCCCTCTCCCCTTCCTTTTCCCTCTTCCCCCAGGAGTTGTTAAGTTTGTTTACACCAAATGGTTTTGCAAGTATTGCTTTTGGAGTCATTTGTCTTTTTATCCTTTGTCTCTCCATTTTGATAGTCCCTTTCACTTCTCTAGTTCTAATACCAGTATATACAGTATCCAGGGCACTCAGATGAGATACAGTGATAGCACGGAGACAACCACAGGAAGGGGATACAAGAGGATTATCAAGAAAAGACGCTATGGTTTCATATGGCATGTCTAGAGTAATTACAACAGTGATATAACACTCGTTTCCATAACATGGAGTTCATTTCACTTAGCATCATCTTATCTGTGCATAAGGGTATAGCTATTGGGCTTTTGTGATCCTCTGCTGTGACTAGCCTAAACCTGTGCTAATTATTTCCTATGATGGAAACCATAGAGTCCATGATTCTTTGGGCCTGGCTCACTTCACTTAATATAATTTTTTCCAAGTTCTTCCATTTCCTTACGAATGGGGCAATGTCATTCAGAGAGGCGTAAATATCCATTGTGTATATGTACCACATTTTCCTGATCCATTTTTCTACTGAGGGGCATCTGGGTTGGTTCCATATTCTACCTATGACAAATTGTGCTGCGATGAACATTGTTGTGCTAGTGGCTTTAGTGTGTTCTTGTTTGTGGTCTTTTGGGTAGATGCCCCAAAGTGGGGTTTATGGGTCATAGGGTAGCTCTATGTTTAGCCTTCTTAGGAATCTCCACACTGCTTTCCAGAGTGGCTGAACAAATTTACATTCCCACTAACAATGAAGTAGGGTACCCTTTTGGCCACATCTCCTCTAACATTTTTTATTGTTAGTTTTCTTGATAATGGACATTCTTACTGGGTTGAGGTGGAATGTCAATGTTGTTTTGCTTTGCATTTCTTTTATGGTCAGTGATGTAGAGCACTTTTTCCTATGTCTCTTGGCCATTCTCTTTTCCTCATCAGAGAAGTCTTTTTTTAAGTCTTTAGCCCACTTGTTGAGGGGGCTGTTGGTTCTTTGTGGTTTTGTTTTGGAGGAATTTAATTTTTTATTTCTGCATATGTTTTATATATGAGGCCTTTGTCTGTTGTATGGCTGGTAAAGATCTTCTCCCAATCTGTGGGCCTTCTGTTTATCTTGCACGCTATGTCCTTTGCCCTGAAGAAGCTCTGCAGTTTGATTCAGTCCCATTTGTCAAACATTTCTTTGGTTTGTTGTGTTTCTGGGCCTTTATTAAGGATGTTTCATCTTGTGCCAACGAGCCCAAGTGTTTCTCCTGCTCCTTCTTTTAGTGTTTTCAGGGTATGTTTTTATTTCGAGGTCTTTGATCCATTTGGAATTGATTTTGGTGCAGGATTATATATAAGGATCTCGTTTTAATATATTGCAGGCATTGAACCAGTTTTACCAGTGCCATTTGTAAAAGAGGCTATCTTTCTTCCATCCTATTTTTTTAGCTCCTTTATCAAAGATTAAGTAGGCATAGTTCTGTGGGTTCATTTCTGGGTCTTCAGTTCTGTTTCATTAGTCTTCAGGCCCATTCCTGTGCCAATACTAAGCTCTTTTTATTACTATAGCTTTGTAATACAGCTTGAAGTTTGGTATAGTAATTCCTACAGCACTCTTCTTTCTACTTAGGATTGTTTTTGCTATTCTGGGTCTTTCATTGTTCCATATGAATTTCTGGATTCATTCCTCTATTTCATTGAAAAATGGTGTTGTGATATTAATGGGTATTGCATTGAATTTGTAAATAGCCTTTGACTTTACAAATATTGCCATTTTGACAATATTAATCCTCCCAGTCCAGGAGCATAGGAGGTTTTTCCATTTTCTGAGTTCTGCTTAATTTTGTTTTTCATGTTTTTATAGTCCTCGTCCCAGACGTCTTTCACTTCTTTGCTTAAGGTTATTCCTAAATATTTTTTGTTTTTTGAGGCTATTGCAAGAGTAGTTGCTTTCCTGATTTTGGCCTCATTCTTCAGCTGTGAGCGAATAATTTCTCTGACCAGTGGGGGACTTAGCCTCAGCACAGATATTCTGATGCCTTATTAGCAAACTAATAAGCCTATGGGGAAACCTCTCCATTAAAGAGTCTCTTGTGTTTGTTGGCCATAGGAAGCCACTTTTTCGTGAGAATCACCCCTTCCCCCTATATAGAGCCTCCCTGGGGAGACTTGTTTACCCAGCTGCTCCAGTGAAAGCTTTTTACAGTAAATAGGGAAGTCAGTGGTCTAAGAAAATTAGTCTTCAGGAAATAGTAGCTAGGTAATAGAGTTCTGCCTTGACTGGTTTGATCCTTTGTTGTAATGCTGACCTCTTTGTAGTAGCAACACCCTTTGTAGTAGTGACTACCTTTGACTACCTTTGTAGTAGCTACATCCTTGCAGCAGCAACATCCACAACTTTTGTATTGATATGGATACCTTTCTGTATTAATTTTACTCTTGAAGTTGTGAACTGATTTCTAACCCTATATAAACCCTGGCCCTTCTAAAATAAAGTGTGCATTGGTCCACTCGCCTCTGCATCCCCCATGTTCTGACTAAGGCTGCAGTTACCCAGGTCCAACAACCAGGCTTATAGAAAAGCCATTGATTTTTTGATGGTTTATTTTATATCCTGCTACTTTGCCAGAGTTTTGGGTCAGCTCAAGTAGCTTGAGAGTAGAGTCTGTGGGGTTCTTTAGATACAGGATCATGTCATCTGCAAAGAGAGAGAGTTTGACTTCATCTTTTCCAATTTGGGTCCCCATTATGTGTTCCTCTTGCCTTATTGCTCTGGCTAGGAGTTCTCGTACTATGTTGGAGAAGAGAGGGGAGAGAGTACAACTTTGTCTTGCTCCTGATTTTAGAGGAAATGGCTTTAGCTTTTCCTCATGAAGAGTAATTTTTCCTGGCGGTTTATTGAAGACAGCCTTAATTACATTCAGGAATGTTCCCTGGAATCCTAGTTTCTCCAAAACTTTCATCATAAATGGGTGCTGCATTTTGTCAAATGCTTTTTGTTCATCTAGCAAAATAATCATGTGATTCTTGGCCTTGTTCCCCTTGATGTGGTTTATTATGTTGACTGACTTGCATACATCGAGCCAACTCTGCATACTGGGCATGAATCCATTTGGTCATAGTGTATGAATTTTTTGATGACCTGTTGAAGTTGATTGGCCAGAATTGTGTTGAGAACTTCTGCATCAATGCTCATCAGAGAAATTGGTCTATAGTTCTCTTTCCTTGCTGAGTCCCTGCCTGGTTTTGGGATGAGGGTTTTACTGGCATGTGTGAAAATATCCCAGTCATTTCTATTGAGTTGTACAATAAGCCTACAGTGAAACAAAGGTGAAAACAGAGAAGCTTCTGGAGATTAAAGTCCCAGTGTGGCTCAGTGTGGAACTGGTTTTGAAAGGCTTTAATGAAATCTAAAACACAAACCTACTTGGATTTATGGCTTCTCCTCACTTCTCCAGGAATTGGGTAGCTTGGCTGCTTGCTTTGACTTGTCCAATCCAGCTAAGTTGTGCTGTGTGCTTCTTTTTTTGTCTTGACTGAATCCATGATTCTGTGGGCCAGAGAGCTTCTCCAGCACTGAAACCCTTCAAGAAGCATAACAGCTGGGGATCCTGAGTACTGACCAAGGCCTTTCGCGTGGGGATGTCAGTGCCTGCCTGGGTGGAGGAAGATGGTAAGAGCAGCTTCGTTTGCAAGAAGCCAAAGTAGAGGCAACACCTAAGTCCTACAATGGGCACGATGACAAACATACTGTCATGGGTCCTTGAAGAAAATTGTCTGCATACAAGAAAATAGCATAAGGGCACACAGCCAAATGAGGGGAAGGGGGCTTAGAATAACAGAGAAAATATATGACCAAAGTGCATTATATGAATATATGAATGAACCCAGAATGAGGTCACTTTCTGAAAAAGCTAATGAAAAAATTAGCTGGGTGACAGTATCTTATGTACATAATCTTAGCTACACAAATGTAAGATTTTGAGGATCATGGTTTGAAGTTTAGGAGACTCTGAACTCCACTAAAGTACCAAAAAGATGGAAGTAGTTTTTGCTCAGGTGGTGAGATTGGTAGCCTTGAGCAAAGAAGGTCATGAAAATCGTCCTGGCCATGAGTTCAAATTAATGGACTTGCAAACAATAGAGAAAGCAAGCAAGGAAAGAAGAAAAATACACCCCACCCCCACCCCCTATACACAGAGAGACAGAAACAGAGAGAAAGAGACAGAGAGAGAGGAAATTAAGAAAATAGGAAGGCAGTCATGAAAGAAGGAAAAAAGGAAGGAAGGAAGAAAAAGAAAATGTACTAAAGGTTATTACTGAAGTGATTTAAAGAAGTCAGCTTATAAATGCCTGCAATAATAAGGATGAATATGCACTGATGAAAATGAAAGGAAAAAGTAAAAATGAGTTCTCTTGGATTATCAAGGTTATGCAAGAGTTTCCAGGAGACAGGACAACAGAGATGGAGACCAGACGACCACTAGCTAGGCCTAGGGTGGTGGGGGGCTTGGGGAAGCAGTGGGAGTGGCTACAGGGGGCATATACCCCAGGTGTCTGCAGTACAGTCACCCTGGTGGCCACTGTGTCTTCATGAATGTTCTGCTGCTTTGCTCTGGCTTGGTTTGGCTGAAGAAGATTCTGGATGAAAGCGGTGCACCAGTGCACATCGTGGAGAAATTTGGGGACAGAGCTCTACTGCCAGCTTTTTGGAGGGGAATTAAAAGTAAGTTGTATGAACTTCTTGCACAGTCTGGCTTTGACTGACAAAAAATGATTGGGAAGGTGGACATGTGTGTGTCCGTCTCTGCAGGTCTTCTCCGTGGCAGATTTCATGGAATGTTCTGGGTTCTTATTGCTCTGTGGGTACTCAGGATGCAAAGTAAAGGAAGCTGATGCAACTCAGAGAGAGAAAAGTAGACATTCCCCCCAAACTACTCTTTAAGGAAAACTTAAAATCTGGCTATTAGATCATTTTAAGCTCCATTAGTTCTAAAGCTATTGCACTGTCCAGCCTCCTTTGTGGTAGATGGCTGTTATACATTTCCAACACATGGCCTCAGTAAACAGGCATTGTGTGTGTATATATAGGCAGGTTAGGGGCGGTCTAACATGAGCTTCACTAACTATCCTGGTGAAACAGTTTTCAGGACAGCACAGCATTGGAAAGGCGAAGAGCTGTTATTGATGGAAATAATAAACAAGCAGACATAGAATAAAGTCTGGTGTTTCATAAGAAGACAAATATTGGATGGCTAAGTGCCCACTGATTCCACTCATGGTGTTTTCACACACACACACACACACACACACACACACACACACACACACAAAATGCCTCCACACAAAAATTCAAATATTAATGTTTAAAGTCATCTGGTTTACAATACTCAGGTAATAGTTGTAAAAGTGTAATGCATGACTAACAAAAATATATGCCAGATTGGGAGGAGTAATATGTACATACATTCATTTCCGATCTTTTTAGAGAATGAGAATATAGCAATACAAGGTGATGATGACACAAATATCGCAAACATTCAAAATATTATAAATATACTCTTATTCATGGTGATTTTTTTTTCTAGTCCTGGGCCTTGGACTCAGGGCCTGAGCACTGTCCCAGGCTTCTTCCGGTTCAAGGCTAGCACTCTGCCACCTGAGCCACAGTGCCCCCTCTGGCCGTTTTCCATATATGTGGTGCTGGGGAATTGAACTGAGAGCTTCATGTGTAGGAGGCAAGCACTCTTGCCACTAGGCCATATTCCCAGCCCTCATGGTGATTTTTATGTATGTATAAATTACCTGATTTTTAAAACGTACAAGGTAGAAAAATCTCATTATGTATGATATGTAAACATTGGAGAAATTAATCATACAGTAGAGAAACTGATGGGAGTAACTTAGCTGTCTTAGCATTCATCATTAAAGACTTGGTGTGGTATTGATTATTGATCGTAACAATGAAGAGGATGTTTCCCAGGAAATAACACAATACATTACAGTTCTGAAATTTCTATAAAGAAATGAAATACAGCAATTTCCCCATGTTTTCATTTTTATTGCCAATTTTTATCCTTGCTTACTGAATTGAAAATATTCCATCCACGTTCATATGATTTCTTCATATGATTTAGTGTATATAATGCTATTTTTGTATTTGAACAGCACACCTTGCTCTGTCTGGTGTGATCACTGTGGACACTGAAGGCAGTGCAGGTGTGAGCTCACCTATGCTGAGGTGGCTTGCAGCACACAGTAGAAAATAAGTTTCTCTGCATCAATCTAATTTCTCTTCCATACCAAAGTCTAATTCACATCACAGTAAGATCACTGGTCAGAGCCAGAGTCCATCAAACCCCAGTTATGAGCAGGTTCTAATTCCACCCATACTCACATTGACACTAATGGACTGCCAGTCTTTTTATCTCTAAGGACAGACTTAAAATCATAGCATGAATGTGAAATGTAGTATAATACTGTCTCTCATTTTCAATTGCAGTTCTTCACCGCTAAAGGACAAATGGTGCTCTTTACTTCAAAGGTAATTCCCAACTGTTCATACTTAATAATTTAATTTGCTAGTGAGTAAATAAAAGTCCCCGCAAAGCAATGTTCTCAATTGATTCTCCTTATTTGTAATAGAAATTATTTATCATGGCTTCTTTTAGAAATCAAATGCATTTTTTATTTTGCAAGAGATTTTGGTGGTAAACCCTAAGTTCTTGTTAACTTCAGCAGGTTAGACTTAAGGGGATATTTTCTAAGTGCCTATGTAGGATCACAGTCACTGCCATCCTGGCTCTTCAGGAGGTTAAGAGCTGAGGACTGTGGTTCCAAACAAGTCCAGTCATGAAATGATTTTCCAATAAGTTGAAAGTGGGAATCTAGATCAAATAAGAGTGTGTTAGCCCTGAGCGAAAGAGCTCAGGGTCAATGTTCAGGTCCAAGGATCAAGATCTAAGGCTGGCTCTGTGTGTGTGTGTGTGTGTGTGTGTGTGTGTGTGTGTGTGTGTGTGTGTGTGCGTGCGCGCATGCGCACGCGCGTGTGTGTGTTGCTCAAAGCAATTTTTTTTTTTACAATAGGCATGCTTCCCAGATGTAATTTCCTCGGGCTATCTCTTGCATTCTGAACATCTTTTTTTTTTTTTCAAATGATAGTCTACATTTTAAAACTACTCCCTCATTCTTTGTGCTTTTTTTCATTATTGTTGAACTTTTCAGATATATCAACATTCAAAAAGAGAAAGAACTTCAGAAGAATATTCCACTGTGGCCCTCTGCCAATGATTTCCAGAAGTATGGCTCTGTAAGTAGTTTTAAGAATAAGCAGGGATTATCAAGTTCCTTATTTAGTTAGGAGAGGAGTCTGGATAGTCTTTACATAGGAAATCACAGACTTGTCTCTGCTTGATTCATTTCAATGGTGACAGTGTTTAGAGATAGAAAGTAGTAGGTCAGCCTTGTAGCAATGACTCACACCTATAAACCTAGCTACACAGGAGGGTAGACCTGAGATCCATGGGTCCATGAGACTCTTATCTCAAATAACTACTCACAAAAAGCCAGAAGTGGTGTTGTGGCTCAACCATGAGAGTTCTTAAGAAAAAAAAGCTCAGGGACAAGCTCCCATGCCCAGGAGTCAAGCCCCAGTAAACAAACAAACGATTTGTTAGGTTATCTTTGCATTAAAAATTAGCTTCAGTGATTTTTGTCTGTGCACTACAGTTGAGCTAAAGAAAGATTTCTTTAGAGACATGAGCTTGTCTTCATGAATGATAATTTGGGTTGTCTCCAGAAATACGTGAGCCAACAAGATGTTTAAAAGATACCATAAAATTATTCTTACCTGTAGGATGATAGTGCACCCTACTGTAAAACTTGATATTTCAGAACTTTGTTGGTGTTTTAAGTATTACTTGATGTTTTTTTACTTCTCTTTCTCTACAAAATTTGAATATTGATGTAAATCAGATGTGAAGGACATTTGTACAATGGACATTTGTCACTTTTAATGGTATAAGAAAATCAAATTGGAATGATCTTTTCACAGATATCCATAGCATACCAAAGATTTTTTCAACTTTACCAATAACTTCTTTGTTAAATACCAAACAGAAGAGTGGTCAGTTTCCATAATCATTGTTCTCCTTGCTCTTTCATTTCCCCTGGATCACCACTCTCTCACCAGCCCCTCTCCTCCTCTCCTCTAACAGTAGATTCAGCTTCTGACCTCCTTCTTTTGCCCATCTCCTAAAGTGGAAAAGGTCCAGGTCTCTGTTTGCATATCTGTCCTGCATCCATATTCAAATTGACCTAGCTTTCTACTTGCTTTTCCACCCATACCACAAAGTCCGTTGGATGTTATTTATGAAGTCAAGGTTGAGAATAGTAGCATTGTGCACCATTAAAGTCTGGCACGAAGCTCTCTCCTATGTTTGAACACTGACCATGTGTGGTGTTTTCTGTGTAGCAGGAAAGCCATCTTCCTAAGACCGACGATCATTGGGACAGATCCCAGTCCCCAGGGGACCCCGGCAGAATCCTGCTCATCCATGGCCCAGTGCAGATCCAGGAATGATGCAAGAGGAAGAAGCAGCACCACTTCCTCTTCAGTGATTTACTGCTTGTGTCTAGTACCAAGTATGTGTGCACTGCACACTCTCCTGCTCAGCACAAAATGCATTTCACTAACAAATAGCATTTACACAGCCCTGACTTTAATGCCACAGGTTCTTTTTCAATTTTGTTTGCAAAGAATTGGATTCCTTGTTTATTTCCCACATGTCCCTGAAGTGGTGTTACTTTTGAGAATATTGTCAAGAATGAAGAACACCACCAGGCATGCTGTCCATCCTGTAGCCACAGCATGCAGACTTTGATGTAGGAACCAGAGTTAGGATCAGGCTGCACTACACATAGAGGCCCTGACTCCAACACAGATAGAACAACACAATTGAGAATGTGACAGATCGATGAGCCCCTGTCCATAGTTGAAAACAATTAAAAAAAAAACAACTAAGATTAGTTGGAGCTGCGAATGTCACTTAGGGGGAGAGTGCTTGCCTAGCATGAACGAAGCCCTGGGGTCAATTCCTCAGTCCAAATACACAGAAAATGTTGGAAGTGGGTCTGGGGCTCAAGTGCCTCTCCTTGAGCAAAGAAGCTCAGAGACAGTTTAGGCCCGGAGTTCAAGTCCCAGGAGTGGAAAAAGAAAACACGCTGAAAAAAAAAAAATCAAGGGAGTAGTTTGGGAGACTAGTTCTTAACACAACACATTGAACACATTGTGGATGTAAATTAAGAGGTATGGTGTTTGTTGCTCTTTTTAGGTATAAGAAATGCTTTAAGATTAAGAATGTTATCCCACTGCATGCCCTGTGGATAGCTGAATGTGGGGACAATGAGAAGGGTGGTGATCATTCCAGAAAGTCCCTTCTTTTGGGCTGGCCCATGGAGAATGCCAAGGCCACCGTCAGGTAAGACTTACGGCTCACCCCTGAACTGTCGGGAGTCGAGCTAGCAGCTAACCTCATCATGACCTCTGGCTGTGCTGTTATCACAAGGAATATGGTAAGATTTGGCTGATTTGACAGTCAGCACTTACCAAGATGTTTTACTGTGTCCATAGGCACCTGGTTTATGTTTACCATTCAGCCTTGTCTTGTTTTATTGCCTCCTGTTATTTACCAACCTAAAAGCTTTCTTATTTTCTTAATCTTTGGTAACCCTATGCCATTCCCTGGTTCCCAAACTGCATAAAAGCTGGATATTAAGAATAAACGGGGCTGCAGTCTTGAGTTTCAATCTCGAGATGCAGACCTCCCGTACCTCATCTTTGCCTCTTGTCTTTTTTCTCTTGTCTTGTATTTTTCCTTTTCTTTAATACTCGCCCCCCCTCATTCAGGATTCCTTTTCACTGCCGGCTGGCTCGGCAGGTGTGGCGCCTGAACAGGGACCTGAACTCCTGGGATGATGGCAGAGGACCCCAGCTCAGGTAAGGACGTCCGATCATTTGGGAAGGAGAGCAGGAGAGAGAGATTATTGTCGGGAGTAAGAAATTATGGGATAATGTATAGGCTGCATGCTATACGTGCAGGCCCCCAAAGGCATGCTTAATACCCGGGCAGTGAAAGTTGGCCAAAGTCACTTAGAATGTTTTCTTTTACTTTATTGAGGAAGCATGCCCCCAGTCCCTAGAGGAAGGAACCAATAACTTAGAAACTTAGCAAAAAAAAAAAAAGGAGAGAGAGAGAGAGAGAGAGAGAGAGAAAGAGAGAGGGAAACATTATGATGCATATGACCCTGAGAAAACCCCAGTGGATGCTATTATTCTTTGGTATCTGGTCCGAGATTGCTTAGATCCTAGACATGAACAGATTAAATTCGATCAGTCGATTGGAGAAACTGAACAGGAACCTGATGAGTGTTGCCCATCCCCAGGAGCATATGCTGCTGCCCGGGAAGAGCTGAGAAAATTAATAAGACCTGAACTCACTGGGCTAGACATTATAAAGACTCAGATGGCTCAGACACTGAGGAGAAATTAAGCAATGAGCCTACTAAAGGTAGCTTGACCGATGTTGAGAATATGTTGAAATCAGTTATAGCTCTATTGTCACAGCTTCATCGAGAACAACAAACTCCTTTAAAGGGAGTCCTGGAAGACTTACAGCTCTCCTAGGTGCAGGCTACTCGCAGTGGGGAGGAACCTGAGGCTAGGGGAATGCTAACACCACCGAGGTAACTTCTCCTGACTGAGCGCTTTATTTCCATCCACCACGACAGATTTGAAAGCCTAACCAGGGTGAGTGACCATTAGCCCGGAGCTTACATTTTCCATAAAGACACTGGGCTAGGTCAAGGAGATCAGCGATTGTGGGTGTTTGGAGACAACTGATCTCTAGTTCAGCTCCACTGGTCACTCATCAAGTGGGGGACAGTCTAAATTGCTTCAGGAAAGCTGCTCAATTTTGAGGCCAATCTTATATATTTGGAATATTTTGCAGGACTTACCTAACTTCTATGAGCACTCAGGCAGATGAATTTCTCTCTGTCTCTTTTTCTGCCTCCCTCTAAACTCTGCCTGCCTGCCTGTGACATAGGATAGGTATTGATATTTGTTTAACATCTGCTTTAAAAGACTAAAAGAAAGGTTTTCTATTATTGTTATTGATGTTAAGTTTGGAGACTCAGTTAAACTCTGCTTGTTTGGCTAAATCGTAAGCTTTCTCTAGCATTGAGCACATGGTCAACAATAGGATTGGTTGGGGAGGAAGCCTGCCCATCCCCCAGGTGACAAGCATGCCAAATTCCTGGAGGCTGGGCAGGGACTTGGAGTCCTGTGGCCTTGCATTTCAAAGGTGCCTTACAATTCAAATGCTGAAAGATGAAGGTGTCTTACTGTGAGCTCACTGTCTGTGTTCATGCCCTGTCTCCCATAAGTTCCCCCTGGGAGCTAAACTGGTTTCTCAAAATGTGGCTTCTCAGATGATCTGAAAATTTTGGTTTGCTGAAAAGGTTTTTTTTTGTTTACTATCTGACCATGTGGTTCTAGAATATAGGCAAAATAATATCATTTGCCACTGGAATTCCAGAAAAACTTACATGGCCAATGAAAGAACAATTCTAAGCGCGCCCCAAAACGTGTGCACATTGTCTGTATGTGTATGTATGTCTATATCTATGTCTATCTGTTGGTAAAACTTAAAAACAAAACAAAAAACAGGTTTCAAACCCAAACTGATCATGTTTGGGAGCAAACAAATGTGTCTAAGAAAAACTCCAAAAGGTTTTAATATACAGCACATGATATAAGTTCAATGATGTAAAACCAGTGTGTTATTCTTTATGTCTATCTATGCTGAGTCAAGTGTACATCTAATCCTGAAAATTCTTTGGTGTAGACTAAGATTTTGTTTCTCCATTTTCTTTTTTCGCTGTGCTCTCATAAACTCTTTAAGATAAAGGGCCAGAGTCATTTTGAAATAACTGCACAGATGTGACTATTAACCTAAATTTTCTGGACCCAAAATTAACATTTTGCTTTATAGGATCTAGGTTTACATGTGTGCTAGCTGAGTGGACCGTGGCAGTCTGTGGCTACAGAAAGCTGCCTCCACAGTCGGCTCCCAAACTGGGAGTTGTTTGTGACTCAGAAACTGCCCTGGCTGCTACAGAGAGCAGACTTGGTTGGCCTTCAATCTTTGTGGATTTTGTGACTAGAAAGATGATTAAAGGCCCAAGCCTTCAAAAATCTGCTCAAAAATGCCCTTAACCAGTCTGTGTAGAAATTTACAGGCAACAAGCAGGAAATGTAACATCCTATCCAGGGAACTCTACTACAGCCTTATCCAGATGCAAGCCATCTCTCCTGCTGGCCTGCTAATTGGGGATGGAAGACACAGCCACTTCAGGTCCACTGAAACTGAGACTTTTATTATTATTCATTTGTTTTCTCTTTCACGTGCCAGTAAGGTAAGGTTAAATAATATGATTTTATTTAATAGCACATGGATCCCATTCAGTCTGCTGTTCTTTAAGTGTTACAGCAAAACTCTGGCAACTACTTGGTGGTCAATTCTTAGCCACTTACAGGTAAACTCTACTCCGTTTGATCTCCTGTTGCTTTATTTGGAAATAAAAAGGGCTTTTATGGCTAAGACTCCTTGGACAGTTCAAAGCCAGCCCAGGCAGAGAAAAATAAAAATCCCGCTTGGTCATATTTTGGGTCCTTATTATTTTACTAGTCAGAAATTACAGGAGGAGAAAGATGGCACCAACAGAATAGGGAGGCACCCCGACTCGCTCCAACTGTATAGCGAGCTGGGAATTCCAACACCCAACACCCCATCAAGAACCCAGCAGAACCAGCAGCCAGAAGCAGTGGAGAAACGCAGGAAAACAAAAACGAGCAAAAAAGAAGACCCAAAAACCTACACGGAGCTGGAGAATCTCCGGGGTGCCCTCCCCCCACCAGCCGACCCTGGCCCAAACAGGGCCAGGCTGGGAAAGGGGAATCCGGCGATCGGCAGACAGGCTGCCAGGAGCGCAGAATTCATATAGCAGGAGACCCCACGGACACAAGGCAGGGTGCAGACCAAGACACACACTGGCAGCAACAAGCACCCGCTCTGGTAGGCGTACCATGCACTGGTGGGTGGGGCCACAGTGACAGCACCTGCTGCCATAGACACGCCTACACAGAAGGGAGGAAAGACCTACACAGATCTCCAGATGCACAAATCACAAAGAAACATAACTCAGTTCATCAAAGGGCAAGCCAACTCGCCAGCTCCAAAAAGCAGCATGACTGAAGAGGAGATGGAGACTAAAAAAGCAAATGAGGCCATGTTAACAGGAATGATCAAAAGCGTCAGAAATTAAATCAGAAAACAATTACAGGAGTTTAGAGCGGAAATCTGGAAGGACACCCAAGAAGCCAAGAAAGAAATGGAAGCAAAAATGGATACAATGCAAGCCTCCTTTAAAGAAAGTCTGCACATCCTGAGAATTGAAATGCATGAAAAAATAGATTTAAAATACAACTCTTTAAAGGAAGAAATTTCCACGATCAGAGCTGATATGACAACCATAAATAGCTCTCTGCCATCCATAAACTCCACAATTGAAACCATAACACAAAGACTGGACCATATAGAATCCAGAATCTCTCGCCTGGACGATGAAGCAGCTGACAACAACCAGAAAATGACCACACTCCAAGAAAAGGTGAAGCTTCAGGGAAGACTAATCCAGGAACTAATGGACAAAGACAAGATATATAATCTGCGCATAATTGGAATAGAAGAAGGAGCCGAATACCAGAACAGAGGGCTTAATCATGTTCTCAATAAAGTTATTGCAGAAAACTTCCCCAATCTCACAGGGGACCCCATCCAGGTAACCGAAGCCTATAGGATACCTGGCAGGCCAGACCCCAGGAAAGCCACATAATATTCAAGACTACAGACCTCAAGATTAAAGAGCAAATTCTGAATTCAGCCAAAGCAAAGAAGGAAACTTTCTTCAATGGGAAGAGGATTCGAATAACATCCGGCTTATCCACACAAACTTACCAAGCTCGAAGTAAGTTGAAGAACACCATCCAAGTACTTCAGAATAACAATTTACAACCTCGGATCAAATATTCAGCGGAATTGGAGTTCACATTCGAAGGGAAAACCAGATCTTTCCACACCAAAGAGGAGCTAAAGGAGTATGTGAATAAAAAACCAGCCCTACAGCGAATATTGAGAGGGGAACCCCACCCAACAGAGATCCTAAAAGACACACAGACAGAATCAGAAAGAAACTTCAATAGCCAAAGTCCAGCAGAAAGACCAGCTCACTAAAGACAAGAAAAAAGAAAGAGGAAAAAACAGCCCAACAAGAAAATGGAAGGAGAAAAAACACCCTTATCCTTGATCTCTTTAAATATAAATGGTTTAAACTCCCCGATAAAGAGGAGCAGACTGGCAGAATGGATTCGCAAACAAAAAATTAACAGCTGCTGTCTACAAGAGACCCACCTTACAGCAAGGGACAAAAACAGGCTTCAAATGAAAGGATGGAGCAAGATCTACCAAGCAAATGCAGCCACCAAAACGGTAGGTGTAGCCATTCTGATCTCAGACAATCTGGACTTCTCATTAAAGTCAACTCAAAAAGACAAAGAAGGACACTACATATTAATACAAGGAAAAATCCAGAATCAAGAAATCATGGTGATAAATGAATACTCACCAAACAAAAGAGGCCCTACATATGTCAAGCAAATTCTCACAGAATTACAGAGCAAGATAGACACAAACACAATCATAGTGGGTGACTTTAATACTCCTCTCTCTCCAAGAGACAGATCCAACACCCAGAGGATTAGTAAGGGAGCTGAGGACCTAAATAACACCATTTCCCAAATGGATCTAACAGACCTATATAGAACCTTCCACCCTACAGAGACCCAATACACCCTCTTTTCAGCAGCCCATGGATCATATTCCAAAATAGACCACGTCATAGCCCACACAAAGAACCTCAGCAAATATAAAAGTATTGACGTCATCCCATGTATTATATTTGATCACAGTGGATTAAAGGTAACCCTCAACAACAAAGGATACCACAGAGGCTATACACAATCTTGGAGGCTAAACCCCATGTTGCTATCCAACACTTGGGCCACAGACCAAATTAAAGATGAAATCAACGAATTCATAAGCCACAATGACAAAGAAAACACATCACAAAGAAACCTATGGGACACAGCTAAGGTAGTACAGAGGGGCAAGATCATTGCACTCAGCACCCACATTAAAAGAATGGAAGCAGAGCAGGTGAATACCCTCACGATGAAACTAAAACAACTGGAGAAACAAGAAATGACAGAATCTAAAACAACTATGAGGGGAGAGATCACAAAGATTAAAGAAGGGCTAAATCTGATTGAAAATAGAAAGACCATTCAACAAATAAATTAGACTAAAAGCTGGTTCTTTGAGAAAATAAATAAAATTGACAGACCCCTTGCAAGACTTACAAAAAAAAGAAGAGAAGAGACTCATATACGTAAAATCAGGGACTCCACCGGAAAAATTACAAGTACACATGATATTCAAACAATCATAAGGAGCTATTTCTAAAACCTCTACTCAGCAAAAAACAATCATTTTACAGAAATGGATCAATTCTTAGAGAAGTACAAACTGCCCAAACTGAACCAAGAAGAAATAAATCAACTAAATAAACCAATAACTTACAGTGAGATACAGGAGGTAATCAAGAACCTCCCTACTAAGAAAAACCCAGGCCCAGATGGATTCACCAACGAATTCTACAAAACCTTTAGTGAGGAGCTAATACCAATACTCCTCAAACTCTTCCGCGAAATAGAAACAGAGGGAGAAATCCCAAAGTCATTCTACGAAGCTAATATCATACTCATTCCCAAACCAGGCAAAGACCCAACAAAAAAAGGGAACTACAGACCAATATCACTAATGAACACAGACGCAAAGCTTCTCAATAAAATATTAGCTAACAGGATCCAGAAACTGATCAAGAAAATCATACATCATGACCAAGTAGGCTTCATCCCTCAGTCACAAGGATGGTTCGACATCTGTAAATGAATCAACGTAATTCACCACATAAACAGATCTAAAATTAAGAATTACATTGTTATCTCAGTCGATGCCCAAAAAGCCTTTGACAAAATACAACATCCATACCTATTAAAAGCTTTGGAGAGAACAGGAATAGATGGAACATTCCTTAAAACAATAAAAGCCATATACAACAGACCAACTGCTAATATCATATTAAATGGAGAGAAACTTAAATCATTCCCCCTAAACTCAGGAACAAGACAAGGATGCCAACTCTCCCCACTTCTGTTCAACATAGTGCTGGAATCCCTAGCCATAACAATAAGGCAAGAGGAGGACATCAAAGGGATCCACATCGGCAAGGAAGAAATCAACTTATCCCTATTCGCAGATGACATGATCTTATATCTGAAGGACCCAAAAAACTCAGTACCCAAACTCCTACACCTAAAACCAATTTGGCAAAGTAGCAGGATACAAAATCAATCCACAAAAGTCAGCAGCTTTTCTGTACACCAGCAATAGACAAACAGAAACGGAAATTATGCAAACAATTCCATTTACAGTAGCCAAAAAAAGAATAAAGTACCTAGGGATCAACTTAACCAAGGACGTGACGGACCTATTCAATGAAAACTACAAAAATCTAATAAGGGAAATCAAAGAAGACACAATGAGATGGTAATACCTCCCATGCTCATGGGTAGGCAGAATCAATATAGTGAAAATGGCCATATTGCCCAAATTGTTATACAAATTCAATGCAATACCTATCAAAATCCCAGCCACATTCTTCACTGAAATAGAGAAACCAATCCATAAATTCATATGGAACAGCAAAAAATCTAGAATAGCCAAAGCAATTCTAAGTAAAAAAAAAAAAATAGTGCAGGAGGTATCACAATACCAGACTTCAAGCTCTACTACAAGGCCATCATAACAAAAACAGCATGGTATTGGTATAAAAACAGATTGGAAGACCAATGGATTAGAATTGAAGACCCAGAAATAAAACCGCACTCTTACAGCCAACTGATATTCGACAAAGGAGCTAAAGACATACAATGGAATAAACATAGCCTCTTCAACTACTGGTGCTGGGAGAACGGGGCAGCCATATGCAGAAAACTCAAAGTAGACCCAAGCCTATCACCATGCACCAAGATCAACTCAAAATGGATCAAGGACCTCAATATCAGACCTGAATCCTTGAAACTACTGAAAGACAGAATAGGAAAGACGCTGGAACTCATAGGCACAGGAAGGAACTTCCTGAATAGAGTCCCAGGGGCACAACAAATAGGGGAAAGACTCGACAAATGGGACTACTACAAATTAAAAAGTTTCTGCACAGCTACGGTCATAGCCACCAAAATAGAAAGACAGCCAACCATATGGGAAAGGATATTTACCAGCACAGCAACAGACAAAGGCCTGATATCTGTCATCTACAGAGAACTCAAAAAACTAAGCCCCTCCAAGCCCAATAAACCTATTAGGAAATGGGCAAAGGAGCTAAGGAGAGACTTCACAAGAGAAGATATAAAAATGGCAAAGAAACACATGAGGAAATGCTCAACATCCCTGGTAGTAAAGGAAATGCAAATAAAAACAACCCTGAGATACCACCTCACCCCAGTTAGAATGGCCTATACTCTGAACTCAGGAAACAACAAATGCTGGAGGGGCTGTGGGGAAAGAGGTACCCTTCTCCATTGTTGGTGGGAGTGCAAATTAGTACAACCACTTTGGAGAACAGTATGGAGGTTTCTCATAAAGGTCAATATAGACCTACCCTATGACCCAGCCATACCATTCCTAGGCATCTATCCTAAACAGCAAAACCCAGGATATCAAAAAGACATTTGTATTTCCATGTTTATTGCGGCACAATTCACAATAACCACCAAAATATGGAAACAACTCAGATGCCCCTCCACAGACGAATGGATCCAAAAAATATGGTACTTATACACAATGGAATACTACATAGCGATTAGGAATGGTGAAATATTGTTATTTGCAGGGAAATGGTCAGAACTCAAACAAATAATGTTGAGTGAGACAAGCCTAGAACACAGAAAACAAAGGGGCATGATCTCCCTGATATATGACTGTGAACAAAGGGAGACGGAGAGACAGTAGAGACCAAGTCTGTGAATACTGTATATGTTCTTGATACATTGTATATTGCATTTATGTCTACCTGACCTAGACAAGGGATAGAAAAAGAGGACGTAAGATATCACAAGAAATGTACACACTGCCCTACTATGTAACTGCACCCTTTTTGCACAACACCTTGTAAAAAAAATTATGTTCAATTAATACCCCCCCCCCCGAAAAAAAAAGAGAGAGCATCACTATGAAGTTGGATTCCACTCAGGGTCTCCTCTTTTACACTAACTGCCCTGCTGCAGAATTATCCACCCAGTGGGAAGAGACATTCCATGACCCAGCTCCGTCAGTCTCCAGTCTTATTTAATGAACCTCGTGGATCAAGCAAGATTCCTGACCAACACTCCTTTTGTAAAATATCTGCTCTCTTCTCTCCATGGCCAAGTTAATACTAATCCCAAACAGGGCATCAAAAAAACCCTCTGTATTATATTATAGAATTATTTCTAATACTTATTTAAAAGTGAAAAACATTGTATATTTGAGGGAATGACATTTCTATACTTCTTTTTGTCTATCTTACATTTTGAATTATATATGAAACCCAGAGTTTGTGATTTGACCTGGGTAAGAGTGTTTGACAGTGCTTCAGATTTGCTGACAGATGATTTTATTTAATTCCAGTTTGTTTTCTACCCAGAGGGGTCAGGTACATCTTTGCTGAGTTTACTTTTGCATTTCATTTAGGTTCCCTTCCTGATTTCTCTTCAGGAAACAGATAAAAAGAAGCCCTTATTCATTGTAGTTATTACATGGGTTGTGATAGAGGAGGAAAAGGACAAAGGATTGGGTGGACAGAAATGATATTTAAAAATAAATACACTTCTGGAAGTTGTGATAAATCTAATTAAACAGACAAGAAATTAACTGATTGGATTTTGAATAGCCATCAAAGCAATAAACATAGTGAGAAAGATCTCAGGGCTAAATGTTCTTGAGGAATGAGCAGAACTGTTTTCCTGGAGGAAATGGAGCTTCATTTCACTGTGCCTGTAGTAAGGGTGCATAGATGAGGGTCATAAATACAAGCTGAGTTTTGAGTTGCTCTTGTGAGATCCAGAAAGCCATTATAGTGGCTTCATGGTTGTGTCTCTGACTGAATGATGGAGGCAGAAACCAGAGGCAGATGCCAATCTGCACCCAAGGTGAAGCTGTGGTGTACTGAAATGGTGACTGTGGTGGACTCAGTGCACCCTAAAGGAGTAATCAGCAGTACTTTGAGAGGAAAACAATTTTAAATATTGGTGGGTCCAGTAAAACAGAAGAACTTGAGATAGAACAGGAGACCCTGGGGGCTCCAAGTCCAGTTACTGGAAGAAGTCTAGTAGACATAGGAAGATGGGGAGTATGCCTACTACATAACTCAGACTTATTCCATTAGATTTATAGACCTAGGAAAAATAGACAAAGACCAAGTCAAGTTGGGCTACATAATATTCCACAGACCTTGGTCTGGGAATATGGCCTAGTGGCAAGAGTGTTCGCCTCATGTACATGAAGTCTTGGGTTTGATTCCTCAGCACCACATATATAGAAAATTGCTAGAAGTGGTGATGTGGCTCAAGTGGAAGAGTGCTAGCCTTGAGCAAAAAGAAGCCAGGGACAGTGCTCAGGCTCTGAGTTCAAGGCCCAAGAATGGCAAATTAAAAAAAAAAAAAAGAAATTACAGGTTAAGACTTCTCATTTGCGTACTTTGCATGATTTTCAAAAATTTCTGGGAGATATTAATTGGCTTCGCCCTTATCTTAAATTATCCACAGCTGAATTAAAACCCTTATTTGATCTATTAAAGGGGGACCCTGACCCTACATCTCCCAGAGGAATGACAACTGAAGCAACTAAAGCCTTAAGCATAGTAAATTCTGCCATTTCTTCCCAACATAGAAATAATATTGATTACTCAGCCCCTTGGGAAGCTTATATTCTAACTACACCTCATTCTCCAACAGCGGTCGTCTGGCAGAAGGGACCTCTTTTATGGCTTTCCTTGCCTGCTACTCCTTCAAAAGTGTTAACACTCCCTATTATAAATTGGTAGCCACCTTAGTCCACATGTGCTGTGTGGAATCTTGTAAGTATTTTGGACGAGATCCACAGGTTATTTCTATCCCCTATACTTAAAAGCAGCAGCAAGAATGGCTTTATATCCATTGTGATTCCTGGGCCATTGCTTGGGCCAATTTTGTGGGCACAATTTCACATCATTATCCCTCCAACAAGTTACTTCACTTTGCCTCTTCTTATGTCTTTATATTTCCTCAGGTTGTGTCTCTATCTCCTCTTTCTATGGCTGCCTTGGTGTTTACAGACGGATCCTCTAACGGAACGGCAGCTCTTGCAATTGATGGTGAAACTAGATCTTGGGACACTGGTCTCTCTTCTGCCCAGGAAGTTGAACTTCAAGCAGTTTTAGAGGCCCTTACACTTTTACCTACTAAAGCCTTTAATTTATATTCAGATAGTCATTATGTTATTTGAGCCCTTCAGGTCATTGAAACTGTCCCTTTTCTTGGTACAGCTAATTCCACTATCCAAACTCTTTTTCGCCAGATACAACTTCTTCGCTCTTGAAACTTTCCGTGCTATTTTGGATTTATACGTACGTATACTAAGCTTGCTGGACCATTAAGTGAGGGCAATGCTATCACGGATGAGGCTACTCAAATTTTCCTCACTCAAATTGACTTGGCAAAGCAATCACATGCTGCCCACCATCATAATAGTCGTGCCTTATGTCAGCAATTTCATATTACTTGTGAGGCAGCTCGTCAGATTGTAAAAACTTGTCCCAACTGTGCTATCTTCCTACCTGTGCCCTCCAATGGCATTAATCCTCAAGGCTTAGTGGCCAACCATGTCTGGCAAATGGATGTTACCCACATCCCCTCTTGTGGAAAGCTCCGCTTTGTCCATGTTACAATAGACACTCTAATTTTATTATGGCTACTCCTCTTAGCGGGGAAGCTGGCAAACATTGTATCTCCCAAGCCTTACGCTGCTTTGCTACTATGGGACTTCCTAAACAAATTAAAACTGATAATGGTCCAGGATATGTTGGACGAGCTTTTCAATCTTTTTGCAAATCTTACCAAATTGTTCACTCTACAGGAATTCCCTATAATCCTCATGGTCAAGGAATTGTTGAACGGGCCAACGGTTTGTTAAAACACCAAATTTCTAAATTAAAAGGGGGGGTAACTATGCCCCTTCTCTCCTGTTAATATACTTTCTCATGCTTTATTCGTACTATATTTTTTAAATTTGGACTGCAATGGCCACTCCGCAGCACAGCGGTTCGGGGAAAAGAGAGAGCAAAGAGTTGTCCAAGTTAAGTGGAAAGATCCTTTAACAAGTGCTTGGCACAGGCCTGATCCGGTATTGACATGGGGTCAAGGATATGTCTGTGTTTTTTTCACAGGATGAAAATGATGCCTGCTGGCTACCTGAGCATTGTGTTCGGATTGTGGAAACTCATCAGAATGGTACAAGCGTTGACCCACTGGGCTTACGTGCCAGATCCACCGATTGTGTACCCTGAGACCTGGGAGGGAGCTGAGGTGTTCGTCCATGTCAACAGATCAGCGTATGGTATAGCTCCAGACCCTTTTGACCAACACGTTAAGATGGGAGATTTTGCAGCTTCTGGCACTGGAACCCCTTTATGCTTTACAACTGACTCCAACAGTTATATTCCAGGATGTACTGTAATGCAATCCATAAATCATAGAATTTGGATTCCTGATAATAGTCAAGTATATAAGAATGACTTCATTGCCTACTGGGTTTCCTGTACATGCCAATTCTACCTAGTCCTTCACGATACCTCGCTGCATCAACTATTCTCAAAATGTAGAATCCACGGGAGAACTGCACCCCATAAAGTGTAGACATGATCATCCTTTTATAACCAATATTTCAGGAACAAATTCTCAGCTGATAGACTGGTCCGGAGCGAATCTCAACAACAAGTACAACCCAGGTCTGTGGTGGATTTATGGACACCCTCAACGTCATGTCTGGATGTTAGTGGCTTCCCTGAACAATATCTCCTGGCCCATTTCTACTTCTTTAAAAAATATTATGAGTTGTGTAACACCCCCTTATGCTATTATGTATGGACCTTTTAATATTTCTATAGGAGCCATGTATTTCAATGTTACTTGCACTAACTGTTCTTTTACAAATTGCTTGTATAAGTGGTCTTCCTGATTCTGTAATTGTTATTAAGCAACCACCATTTGTTATGCTTCCTGTAAATTTATCTGAAGCTTGGTATGAAGAAACAGGTATTCAAGTGTTAAAACATTTAAAAGAGCTTATGCGTCCTAGACGATTTGTAGGGCTACTAATAGCAGGCATTGTAGCCTTTATTTCCTTAGCTGCCTCTGCTGCAGCGGCCACTGTGGCTCTAACACAAAATGTGCAAACAGCTCACTATGTTAATCAGCTTGCTCATAATACCATGCAAGCCCTGCACTTTCAAGGCAGGATTGATGATAAAGTAGAACAAAAATTAGAAGCATTGTATGAATCTGTGCTGTCACTGGGAGAACAAATTCGTGCCTTACAATCTTTGCAACGGGTGCGCTGTCATGCTGGGTTTGACTTTATTTGTGTGACCCTCCATAAGTATAATGGGTCAAGCCATCCTTGGGAACAAGTTGTAGCACATCTAAATGGTATTTGGCACCATAATAACTTGTCCTTAGATCTCTTGCAACTCCATAGACAAATAGCTGGACTAGAACAGGCTCCGCCTTTGGACTTTAAAGTGGCAGAAACAGCAAAAGAACTGTTTGAACGACTTCAACAGCATGTCCCTTCCTTAACTAACGTTAAGGGGCTGCTAATGACATTGCTCGGCCCAGGGATACTTTTGCTGATGGCTTTCCTATGCCTCCCTTGCATTTTATGCATATTGCAAAACTCTTTCATGAGCTTAGCCAGCCAGCTGCATAAGATCAAGCTCCAAGTGAATGAACTTTCCCCCAAGAGGAACCGCAGCCAGAGACGGGTATGAGGCGGTACCAGCCTTGACCTACCTAAGAGATGGGGCTTCAGCATTGCTCTGAAGTTGACCCTAAGATGGGTAAGGCAGGCTGGGGTACCCACCCCACCTAAGACAGGCGGGTTCGCTTCTTTTAATAAAAAGACGGGGGAACTGTCGGGAGCCGAGCTAGCAGCTAACCTCATCCTGACCTCTGGCTGTGCTGTTATCATAAGGAATGCGGTAAGATTTGGCTTAATTGACAGTCAGCACTTACCAAGATGTTTTACTGTGTCCATAGGCGCCTGGTTTATGTTTACCATACAGCCTTGTCTTGTTTTATTGCCTCCTGTTATTTACCGACCTAAAAGCTTTCTTATTTTCTTAAACTTTGGTAACCCTATGCCATTCCCTGGTTCCCAAACTGCATAAAAGCTGGATGTTAAGAATAAACCGTGCTGCAGTCTTTAGTTTCAATCTCGAGATGCAGACCTCCCACACCCCATCTTTGCCTCTTGTCTTTTTTCTCTTGTCTTGTATTTTTCCTTTTCTTTAATACTCGCCCCCCTCATTCAGGATTCCTTTTCACTTCCGGCTGGCTCGGCAGGCTGCACCTTCAGTGAAATAGCAAAGGAGTGATTCTGCATTCATCACTTAGCTAATTCACCTCACACTACCATGATTTTACAGTAATCTTTATTATTGTTCATGCTAATGTAAAATAAATTTTCTAGGATATGAGACAACATCAAACACTTCAGAAAACGCTTTAAGGAAGTGAAACATTCCAGTTTTTCTCATGTTTCATGTTGGTTAATTGCACATTTTTCCGTGTATTTCTGGATAAAGAATATTCTATTTAAAGAACTTGTTTCTTCTGTGTACTTTAATCTAGATGACTATATTTCTTTAAATGTTTGAATAGCACATCTAGCTTTGTTGGTAATATCACAGAGAATTGAATGTAAGGCAAATGTGAGACTGGCCCATGGTAAGGGAGCTTCCATCACAAATGGCAGTGATTCCATTCAAATCCACTCCTCTTGTACAGTAGCCTACTTAACATCACAGTAATATCACCATATGGGCCACAGTCCATCAATACCCCAGTTAACACTGTGGTCGATTTTGTCTGTGTTTACATGGATACCAATGGTTGACAGTATTTTCATCTTTCATAATTTCTTAAGATCATGTCTATGAAATGTCACTAAATATTGTCTATCGTTTTAATTTGCAGTTCTACCCAAGAAAATGAAAAATGGTGCTCTTTCCTGCAAAGGTATTAAGCAAGTGTTTATATTTAATATTTCACTTTGTTTATGAATGGAGAGTTGAAAGCCAATATCCTTAATATATACTCACTCATTCATTATGGTTGTTATTTATCCTGGCTGCAATTATAAATAATATACATTTTGTATTTTATGACACTTTGTATAATCTCTAAAGTTTCCTTCACTTTAAATGATAAATTAACATTCTCTGAAAATATATATCTAGGTCATCAGGCACTAGAGGCTCCATCCTGCAATTCTTCCTCAGGAGGCTGAGGTTTGCAGTTTGAAGGCAGTCTGAGCATGAGAGTCCAAGAGACTCAGATCTCCAGTTAACCCCCAGAAGATTCAGAAGTGGAGCTATGGCTCCTGTGGTAGAGCCATAGCCTGAAGCACAAAAGCTTAGAAACCATGCCCAGACTCTGGGGAAAGCCCCAGGTTTTGGCACTATCTATGTTCCCATGCTGCATGGAGCTAGCTCCCAGCACCTGTTGCTTTTGGTTGTCTAGGAAAATGTTGGCCCTCCCCTCTAGATAGTCACACTTGAAACACTCGCTGTGATTCCTTCCCAAATGTCACTGTGCAGGGCTATCTGCTCGCTTCTCAATCCTATCCTACTTTCCTCCAATGTTATTTCATTTATTCAAATGCATAACTTATCCATGAGTGTTTGTGAACAACAAAATATAGATTGAAAACATAGTAAGTATAAAGACTGATGTGAAAACTCAGTTACTAGCTAATAATGTATTACTTTGGGTTCTTATTGAATGGCTCAGGTATACGAGCCTGGCAAAAGAGGAAGACCCGGATGACAGCATTCCACTCCAGATTTTCACCAATGAAGTCAAGAACAGTTGCCTTGTAAGTGATTTTTACAGCAGAGAGGACATTTCTACTTACTTGCTCAGGCTGGAAGGGGAAGAGAGTTTAAAAATTATCAAGTGGAAGGAAACATTTTAAGAACAATGATAGGAGGAAAATTAGGAAAGAATGAAATTGAGGGATGAGCTTTATTCCACTTAGGTGTTATTTATGAAGGTAAATGTGATAGCAATGTGTCTTAGTGCAATTACTTTATGCTATTGACAATTATCTTCTATTTTGGAACAATTCTGTGTCCTTCTCTTAGTAGAATAGCTCCCTTTATTTCAACATCCATTTCCAGCATTCATGCTGAATTTTCCTAGGGGTATTATGTATTTTTAAATCACTTTAGTGTAAATTGAGAATCTTTCTTGAAAATGCAATACCTGTTACGCGCAGCTGGCTCATGCCTGGGATCATGGCTGCACAAAAGTTGAGATTTGAGCATTGTAGTTGAAAGCCAGCCTGGGAGGAAAGACCTTGAAATGCTTACCTCCAAATTACCAGCAAAAAGAGCTGGAATTTTAGCTTTGGCTCACGTGGTAGATTGCTAGACTTGAATTACAAAGCTCCATGAGGTGCACAACCTAACTAAGTGAGTTTTGTTTGCTTATGTTTTTAACATAAGAAAGGAAGACCAACTGGGCAGGGCAGAAAAGTCCCTTTGAGACTCTTATAGACAATGAAGGACCCCAAATCCAGAAGTGGAGCTATGTCTCAAAGTGCTAGACCTCTAGCCTTGAGCAAAACGAACCCAAGCATGGAGTGTAGGACAGGAGTTCAAGCCCCCAAATAAGAACAACAACATCAAAAATGAAAGGAAGACCATTTAAAAATGTATCATCATTCATACATTTATGTCTTTCATATGTAAAACTGTGTACTAGACAATATAAAACTTTATTCACTGATTTTAGTTAACATGTATAAACAGAAGCAAATTTTAATATTAAATATATACAATTTGTCACAGTTTTGTCATACAGAAGGTCATTTCTATCAGTCAGGGAGGTATTCTTCTTCCTGGAATTAAACAACTTTTTCATGTTATTATTATTATTATATGTGGAGTAGTTATCATTAATTTCATATATTTTTGTGGAATTAAAAATAAAGGAAAGGTTCCAAATACTAAAAAGAAAATCAGAATCTTTCCCCCAAAGTTTCTTAGAACTTTTCATATAATTGTTTTTATTTTTACTTGTTCTAGAACAGTGTAGCATACATGACAGTATACATATTTTTGAAAGTCTTTACCAAATATCATAGTCCTTCATGCTGAAATTTATATACTTCTGAAAAATAGTGGTATTCTTTTATATCTGTACTAACTCTTTTCTACTAAACTTAACTTTAGTGTGTGTATGTACATATGTATATGTAACTTATATATTTGTACATATATTCATATACACGTTACATAAAGAGAATGTACATAAGCTTATATAATTATATACAAATATAGGTGGCTATTCATATATACAAATAAACATAACACTCATGTTTACATACACATTTCTATGTATGCACACATAAAATATACAAATGTTTATATACACATAAGATACATTTAAGGTATATATGAATATACACATAATCATTATATATATGTATTCTCTGTGTGTGAGGGGTGTGTGTGTGTGTGTGTGTGTGTGTGTGTGTGTGTGTGTGTGCATGATGGTAGGTATTGAACCAGGGACTCATACACGCTAGTCCAGTTTTGCCTTAATCAGCTAAACTCTATGCTGTTTCATATTTTCCAAATACTCATATTTAGATTTCTTCAATTGTCCCCCATAGTGTTCTTGAGCCAGAACAGAAAGCTACATATTCAAATATTGCTTTATGCTAAATTATCATGCTTGACTCTTGTTAACATCAGGACTCAGTTCACTTGAAATCCATGAGTCAGGATATGTTCACCCCATTGCTTGTAATGCCTTTGAGAATATCACCTGATACTTGCCACAATGGGTCACATATATATGCTGACATTGTAGTAGAGTAATAAGGAGTTCATAGTGATGAACAAAGCACATCATAAAATGGTACTTTGGTCTTCAAGGGTGCTCTACATGACACAAAATAGTATTGTTCATTCACTATAGCTGGTAGTGAATGCCTTGCAAATGATCGGAGCCATTTCATGAGCCTGATTCATGGCTGGAGGGAGAAGAGAGTGGACAGGTCTGGTGTGGAAAGCACACACTTCTCTCTGCCTGAGTCCCTCCAGTGCCAACAGGGCTGAAAGATACATCTGTTTGGTCAGCTCTGCATTTCTAAATGTCCTTCAGTGAGATCCAAATTTCCTGACATGAAGGCTGCAGTTGTACCTGATTACTCCTGAAGAGCCAAGTGTCTGCCTATGTATTGATGTTCAGCCTGTGGAAAGTCTCCACATCCATGCTCATGGACCACAGGCAGGTCTTCCCTGAAAATGTCCTTATTTGACCTTGCCTCTTGTAAGATATTTTCACTGAATTGTCGGCTTTGTGAACATTTTTTTCCTCTCAGTATTTTCACGGTATTCCGGTGCCTTTTGTCCTCCATATTCTCTGCTGTTTATTCAGCTTTGACTTCTGTGGGCTTTTTCCATATGTCTGAAATGCATCCTCCTGGCTTCATGTTATACAAAGAAATGAAGACACAATTCTACTCAAGGTTTGTGCTCTTCACAGGAGTTGACTTTAAATACCAGGAAACAAATTGTGCTTTGGAGATAAGGAAACTAATTTGGGAATGACCATATAATGATACTATTTGCATTCTTAACATGTACCATTTTTTTCTCACATGTATTTCTAGCCAATAGCAGTAATAGCAAGAAACTCAGATACAGTGAAGGACATTTTCAGGAAGTCACTATCAAGACTGGGAATAAGTGTAAGTCACCTGTCAGCCATTTGTAAATTAGAAAGCGATTTCCTGTTGGAGATGACTACAGATGCACTTCCACTCACGTGCCTATTGTATACTGCCATCAAAGCATTGCTGATAGTCATACAGTGATGTCATATTTGTCCCCCTCCCCCACCCCTTGAGAGTTAGGATTACAGACATGAGCACCAGCCCCCAGCTCCCTGTTGCTTTCCATGTAACTCAGTGGGACAGAATGAGGTAGAAAGATTTCTGAATGCTAACATGTTTTATTCTTCCTCTTTTACCCCCTGAGCTCTCAATAAAAGTCTGAAAGATATAGTCAGGCACCAGTGACTCATACTTGTCATCCTAGCTACACAGGAAGCTGAGATCTGAGGATCACAGATCAAAGCCAACCTGGGCAGGCAAATCCCAGAGTGTCTTCTCACATAATTAATCAGCAAAAAGACAGAAATGGAGGTATGGATAGAGTAGCACATAGCCTGCCTTGAGCAGAATGAGCCCAATAAGAGCTCAAAGTCTTGAGTTCAAGCCCTAGTACCTGTGTACACACACACACACACACACACACACACACACACACACACACACAGAGTTTGGAAGACAGTAGAAACAATGTCGAATATCTTCATTAACCATCTAAAGGGAAATGAAATTACTATTCATGCTAAAGCAGCATTTAATATTGACCTAACAAATGGCTTGGATTTCATATGTCAGTCCTTTCAACTTATGTTAAAAAACTGGGCAGTCGCATAAATATTTAGTCTTTCATCCATCCTTTGATGATCTAGTTGTATTATAACTGCAAGTGCTGGCAACATAAATAGCCCGATATCTGATTTCCTTTCAGTGAAAATTCTTCCCATACAGGAGGCCTTGTCCACAAAAGAACTGTGTGATATGTATGCTTAATGTTTTATTTGAGGAAATTACCATTGAGAACGCAAGAAGTGACTTTTGGCCAGGTTCTGGTAGCTCATGCCTGAAAAACTCACTGCTCATGAGGTTCCAGTCTGAGGATCAAGGTCCAAAACCAGCCTGTGCAGACACACCCAAGTGACACTTATTTCCAGTTAACTAATACAAAGCTGGAATTGAAGCGGTGGCTCCAGGAGTAGAGTAGCACCCTTGAGTAAAAGAGCTAAGGGACAGTGGCTAGGGCCTGAGTTCAAGACCCAGTACTGTCACTAAAACAATAATTCTGTTCCATTATATGTTTTAAGTGGGCCCAGCATAATAAAAATTGCAGTAATAAGTGCTATTTAACATTCTCTGCTGGCCACATGTTGTTGCTAAGTGCCCTCTTCTGTCCCCCAAAACCATTGGGTGTGACTGTGTCATTACTATAACATTTCCTTTCTTTCTGTTTCCTTCATATATCACTGCACTATTCCCTTGCTTGTAAAGAGTTCTAAGTGGTTCTAAGTGGCCAAACCTAACAGGACTTTGGATCTCTCAGCTTATGAGAGCAGAGTGGAGCTAGTGAGAAAATAATCGAGAGATGATCACATGCACTAATTAGGCCAGGGGGTTCTCAGAACCCTTGTAGTCCTGACTGGTATTTGACTTCAAGTAGTATTTATATTTGGTAAAGATAGGTTGTGTGTTTGTTGAACTTTAGAGGCAACTGTGTGTGTGTGAGTGTGTGAGTGTGTGTGTGTGTGTGTGTGTGTGTGTGTGTGTGCCAGTCCTAGGGCTTGAGCTTAGGGCCTGTGTGTTGTTCCTAAGCTTTTTTGCTCAAGGCTGGCACTCTACCACTTGAGCCACAGTTCTCCTTCTAGCTTTTGGG